>NC_136063.1:2050290875-2050575875 GCF_964261635.1 Lissotriton helveticus | reverse complement strand
CACCGAAAACGCCTTCGCTGAAAACAAAGGATACCCCTTTGGATCCGAATCTAGACATTGTTCCACCGAACAAAGATCCCAAACAAAAGAGACTGTATATTAACCCTGAAACAGGCCGTATTCATCCTAAACTACCTTAGAAACACAAGCTTCCTGATGAGGACATTCATAATAAGATTCCTTTAAAAAGGAAGTCTGGCAACATGGCGATTGAGTAGGACGTGCCTGCTAGTCGCTCCGATCTCGAGTCTGGGCCCAAGCCATATTGTGCAGCGTAGCAGATTCCCTGACATCGCCCAGCACTCACCTTGATATGGGGACGGCAGCGGGGGCAAAGTCTGAAGGAGGTGCGGCACTGGCATATATTACACGGCTGGCGTCCTGCCCATAGCTGAGCACCCTGTGGCCTAATCAACGGCTGGGAGGGCAGACTCCGCAGGCCGTGGCGCATTTCTGCCGGGCCCACTCCAGCGGACCTGTAGCTTGACCCGTGGCAGTGGGAAGATGCCGCGATCCACATCGGAAGCTGTTACCACCCCGGCTAGACGGCTCCGCTTGCGGAGCGAGAACATGGCAGCTGGCGGCTGCTGATGCTGAGAGCGAAGATCTCACTGGCCCCAGAAGGTGAGACTGCACGCAGCCATAGCAGCCTCCCAGCTCTTTCTGCGGACATGCGGTCTGCGTCTGCCGGAGGGCTTGGGAGCTGTGGATTGGGCCTTGGTCCACGGGCAACGTAGCGGATCCCCTGATATTGCCCTGACACCCACCCTGGACATGCGACTGGAGCAGAAGCGAAATCCTGAAGGGGGTGCGGCCCCGGTGTAAACGTCACGGCTGGTGTCCCGCCCGTGGCGGAGCTCCCTGCGGCTAACTAACGGCTGGGCGGTTGGACGCCATGAGCGGAGGCGCGTTTCTGCAGTGCTCCCCCCAGCGGACCGGAGGGCCTGTGGCGTGACCCGTAGCGGTGGGAGGAAGCCGTGACCCACCTTGGGAGCCGTCACCACATCAGCGGGCGTCTTCACCTGCGGAGTGAGAACATGGCGACCGGCGGGAGCTGCAGCTGAGCAAGCAGGTCTCGCTGATTCCAACAGGTGAGCACGCTGGCGGTTGCAGTGGCCTCCCAACGCTTCCCACAGGCTGAAATCTGCTCCTGCCAGGGGGCTTGGGAGCTGAAGCATGCTGAACCCTTGAGCAACCACCCTCTTCCCCGCCTGACCGGTACCTGGCGCCCAGTTCTTCATCTTAACAGATCTCTGCCTCCCCTTGTCATCACAAGGAGGAAACCTTTCATGATTGCTACCACCAAATCCATGAAAGACAGATCCGTGAAAGATCATCTTCTAAAGGCTGGTACGGGCGGAGCAGAAACGCCGGCAACACAAGGTGGTTCGATGATGCGACCCGGCTTGGATGATCCTGAGGGCCCGGTCACACGCAGCGTTCTGGAATCCCTCTTTGCAGACCTCACAAGAGAATTCCTCCATGAACAAAGACCTGACCATGGAGATCCGTGAGGTGCGGAGAGACTTGGATTCGGTGGGCGAGAGAGTTGATGACTTGGAAAACCAAACAGCTGCACGCGACAATGAAATTACCCCCCCCCCGACATCCTGACCTGCGTTCATGATTTTCAACTTAAAGAACGTATTCTGCTGGAGGCGTGGACTAAGCATCCCATAGACTTTCGCTCCTGCCGGCTCTTCTATTTCAAGATCTGGCAGCCTCGACTTTGCAGAAACGGCGTTGAGTTCTGGCCTGTGACAGCATTCCTGCTCTCTAAGGACATCTCCTACTCCTGGGAATCACCCATTTCGACTTATCTCTAAATGGGAGGGCAAGCTCCGCCAACTCCATTCCCTCAATGTCACTTCTCTGTTTGTCGGGCGGTGACCGCGATTTGCCAGAGTAGGATGCATCTGTTGGACGCCGCACGGATACAGCAAGATGGCAACGAGTTGGGAACTTGTTGCAGCGCCTTCACCCGGACCCAGAAACCAAAGCCAAGGAATGCTCAGCTGTGCTGCAATCCCTGTCGGAGGACTCGAACACTGCAGACTGAAGCACACTTATATCATCACTGTTGGCTATAATGTTTTGGGATCCATATTGATTTGACACACTGGGCTGGCTGAGGGGTTGGGGCGACTGGGAGCTCCTGCTTTTATTTCAAGTCTTTCCATAGGGCAGCTTTCGTCAATTATGTTCTCAGTTGTAAGTTTCTTGTTGTGAGTTTTAGCGTTCACTCCTCCTCTCCCCCAGCCATGATGGGCCTCTGCCCTCTGCAAGCGACCTCCTGTGTCGACTCTTGCAGATCCAGGGACACCTTTCTGTAGCCTATTCCGGGTTCCCCCCTTATGTCGATCCCTCAATGTTCAGGGGCCTAATGACACCACCAAAAGACGGGCAGTCTTGTCCTTTCTTGAAAACTCCGCAGACCACATCTGCCTGCTCCAAGAAACCCACCTTCTCCTAACAGACATGCATAGACTGCGATCCAAGGTCTTTCATTTTCACCTGTTCTCCTCTCACTCCTCAAACAGCTGGGGTGGAGATCCTGGTTTCAGCCAGGTTTCTGGGTTTGGTGGGTTGCAAACGAGCCGAGATTAAGGGCAGATTTTTGCCCACTCCTTCACATTGGACATACACACTCTAATGGTAGCGACTCTTTGTTCCCAACAGCGGCCAGGAGGGATTCATTCATGGGATTATACATGAGCTTACAGACCTTCCTGACAAAACTCTATGGCTAGGGGGGAATTTTAATCTGGCCTTTGATGACACTTTGGATCGATCAGGGAAATGTTGGGGGCAGACGGGGGCTTTCTCAGAAGATGGGAAATGACTTGTAACAGAGGCGGAACTCACAGACATGTGGCGGTAGACCACCCAGGATCCAGGGAATACACTTTTTACTCCCACCCCCACAAGACTTACGCACTAATTGATTACATACTCACGTCTGACACACTAACCCAACGGACACGGGATGTTGAAATCCTTCCCTGCCCACTATCCGATTACTCTGCAGAGCGGGTTCCTTTATCCTTGCATCATCCCCGACCCCCACAGCTCTTCTGCCGCCTGCTTGAAACCATTATACAGCACCCTTCCTTTTGACAGCAAATCCATCAGTGCATAACTGACTACCTAGATCTCAATGACTCCCCTTCCATTTCTCCAACGACTCCCCTTCCATTTCTCCAACAACTCTTTGGGAGGCCCTAAAAGCAGTGGTTAAAAGGGAATTCCTAGGCATAGCAGCGGCAGACAATAAAGATTGGAGGGTGAAAATGGAGCGCTTAACCAAGGAACGCGCAGAACTAGAACGCATACACCAACGGACCGGGGCACTCAGCGTCTGGAAACAGCTAAAGTCAGCTAGAGCGCAGTTAGTGGGGCTGGGTGTGGACCGGGCTGAATACGCAGCCCTTCGCCTGAAGCATGCCTTCTATGTGGGGGGAGATAGGTGTGGGAGGCCTCTGGCCAATAGGTTACCTGTGCAGCGACAGGCGTCCCGTGTTTCTATGATCCGAGACCACCAAGGGAGTGAATGCAAAGCTGACCATTAAATTGTGGATGATTTTCAGCGTTTTTATGAGACCTTGTATTCGTACCAGACTCTGTCTCATGAGGAGATGGCTCGCTACTTGCAAGGGGTCGCTTACTTGCAAGGGGTCGCTACATCTAAACTCTACAAGCGGAGAAACTCGCTGCCCCTATCTGCCCGGAGCAGGTCATTTACTCCATATCCTGCTTACAACAAGTCCGGATTGCTTCTCCTGTTTTTTATAACAAGATTTGTGCCTTGCTTGCCCCGCTGCTGGTACGAGTCTATAACTTGATCGGGTCCACACAAGCCACCTCTCTCCCGTCCTCCATGCTGGATGCTTTCATCTTAGTTATACCTAAACTGGGCAAGCATAAGCACATGTGCAGTTCCTATCGCCCCATTTCCCTCCTGAATATGGATCTAAAGATATTCACTGGGATCCTGGCGAGCAGGCTTTCTCCTGCCCGGGTTAATAGACCCAGACCAGTATGGATTTGTCCCCGGCGTCAGTGTTCTGATAACACTAAGCGGCTCCTGCATTTGGTAGACAGATCTGAACGCATCCTGTCGGAGTGCATGATTTTCTCTGTTGACGCTGAGAAAGCGTGCATTGGACGTATCTCAGGGCAACTCGGGCTCACTTTGATCTCCCATCTCGCTTCATTGACTGGGGGTTCAGCAGCTACGCCAGGCCCACAGCCACTGTACGGGTGAATGGGATAGCTTCGCTGCCTTTCCCATATGCAGGGGGATGAGGCAAGGCTGCCCCCTATCCCCGCTCCTGTTTGCCTTGTATATGGAGTCTATGGCCCAGAGAGTCCGAAATGATCCAAACATCAGAGGGTCACGCTTCGGGGGGTCGGAGCACAAACGTTGTATGTAGGCAGACGATGTGGTAGCCACGCTGGAACATCCTCGAGAATCTCTGCCCGCTTTCCCGGCTGAGCTAGACAGGTTTGCCCTAGCCTCGGGGTTTAAAATCAATGTACATAAATCTCAGGCACTCTGAGACACTGGGGCTCCTACAGCATTCGTATCCGGTCCAGTGGGCTCTCAACTCAATCCCTTATCTAGGACTGCAAGTCTCCGTGACCATACAAGACATCAGAGTAACAAACTATGTGGCAATCTCCCGACAGGTCAGGGACTCTCTCAGCAAATGGAGGCCATACTCTTTCCTGGTTGCACCGTATAGTTACGGTAATAATGGTGACATCTGGGGTCATACACTCACTGCAACGAGACATAGAACACTTCATCTGGCGCGACCAAAGGGCTTGCTTACGTCGGAAGCTCACTTACAGGGACCCTGTTGAGGATGTACTAGAGATCCCTGGCCTCCAAGCTTACTGGAGGGAGGCTCAACTGAGGGCTTTGGTGGAGTGGTCTCGCCCAGAGTCCGAGAAGCATTGTCTGTTTATGGACAGATCACTTGGTGGCCAGTTGGGTACCCTAACTCACTTACTGTGGGTTTGCCCTTCTTTAGGGACATATTGGCAACAGATCCGCGACTACTTTGACTCTCACTTTGATACACAGATCCCTCGCTTTCCAGTGTGTGTTCTTTTGGTTGGGTCTCCCTAACGCCATTACCTTTCCCCTTAAATCTCGCAGGGGTATACAGATGGCTCTTGCATTGGGGGCGGCGGTTCAGAACATTCTCGCTCTCTGGTGCACTAAGACCGTTCCAACCCTGTTGGGATGGCTTCATAGGATGTGGGGCATCTTGGGAATGGAGAACATTTCCCTTTCTCTGACCCATCCTGGGGCCTCTTTTCATGATTTATGGCCACCTTTCCTTACACTACTAACGTCTGCGTTCACAGAGCTTAAGTGTCCCAAATATCTGGGACTCCTGCGACTTACATACCCCTTCAGATTGCCAACTACGAATATCTCTGCTACCTAATGTTTCTTACCCTACGGGTCTTCCCTGATTCAACCTTATTGTTACCACTTATTGGATGCACAGTTTTCAACTGGAGGGAGGAGGGTCGGGTGGGGGGGGGGGTGTTCTCCTTTTTGGTATGTTTGTTATCCTTATGGCCAATCTATTTATTTATTTATTTATTTATTTAAAGTTTATATAGCGCAAACCAGATCCTGAAGGATATCAGAGCGCTTTACATGAGGATCAAATGAGTCAACAAATGACAAAATACAACCGTTACCAGAGCATAGTAAAATACTGGCAAAGAAACAATGTTACGGGAATTCGTCCGGAATAGCAAGAGTAACGGTGATCATGGAGACACGAAACGGGGAGACGAGGAAAACAATGTCAGATGTCCAGCTGGGTATGTGACAGTCAGGGGCCAGACTCCACTATAGCTGCGTGGGACAGTTCCACTGCGCATCGGCCATGGTTGCTCGGGCTCCGCAGTTGGTGAAAACATTTTGGTGTCTACATCAGTTGAATCAGCGAGTGCAGGATACATGGTTACAGAGTATGAATCAAACCAGAGGAGGGAAGAGGGGGAGGGAAGGAGACACAAGGAGAACAGTGTCAGATGACCGGATGGGTAGGTGACGGCAAGGGGGCCAGACTCCTCTATAGCTGTTAAGGACAGCTCCACCGGGCATCGGCCAAGGTTGCTCGGGCTCAGCGGAATGTACAAGTAGTTTTGACATCTACATCATTAGAGTCAGCGAGTTAGAGGTTACATAGTAAAATCAGTATGAATCAGAGGGAGGACGAGGGGGAGGGAAGGAGACGCAAATGGGGAGACAAGAAAAACAGTGTCAGATGACCGGCTGGGTAGGTGACGGCCAAGGGGCCAGACTCCTCTATAGCTGCATAGGGCAGCTCCACCGGGCATCTGCCAAGGTTGCTCAGGCTCTTGGGAAAGAAACACAAAGGGGAAATGAGGAAAACAATGTCAGATAACCGGCTGGGTAGGTGACGGCTTCGGGGGGTGAGACCAGGGCCAGACTCCTCTCTAGCTGCATGAGACTGCTCCACCGGGCATCAGCCAATGTTGCTCGTACTAGCGAAAAACACAATGGGACGCATCCTGATGGTATAGTATGTAGTACTAGGGCGAGGCGTAGTAGAGGCAGCAAGAGGGTGAGGAGGGAAGGGGGAGAAATAAGAAAAGGGGAGCAGATCAGGATAGATAAGGCCAGTCCGTCGAACAAACCTGGAGCAGTCCATCAGTAGAGACAACATTGGGGTCGCCCCGATAGGATACGGTGGAGAAGAGTAAGTACAGAGGACTCCAAAATGGCAGATACAGGTCCTGGGCACCGGAAGAAAATAAACCCAAAAAGGCGGAATACATACTAAAAATCAAGTCCTAACACCAGGAGAGTTGGATCCAAGACTGAGCATGGAGTGAGATGCGGTCAGAGAGTCAAGGGGGGAGGCGGGCTGGAGATCATCTAGGAACACATGGGAGCACTGCACATCAAGGTTTTAAACAGATCCAGGTGTAAACATGGGGGAGGCGTTTATCCAATCGCTTTCAGGCTCCTCTTGATGGCTTCGGTGACACGGTTGCTAGGTGGCGTGCGGGCTGCAAGTGCAGGGAAACAATTTCCGACTTGAGGAATCTATTCGTACGGTTACCAGGCAACACTGCTTCAGTGTGCCACCTTCGGAAATGCTCAGGAGTCGTTTCCAGAGTTCCCTCGTGTGAATGTCACAAGTTTAACCGCAGGATTAATGGCACAAGCGCAACCGCAGCGTCAATAGGAAAGGCTGAAAAAAGTTACAAAAGATGCTGGAACTTGGATACAAAGAATCCTCTGGCCAGGACAACCCACAGGCATCCGGTTCGTAGCAGCGAGTGGAGACTGCGGATTTAGGAATCACGGGATCAGTAACAGCCGGCAACCACTGCCAGGCAGCCGAGCTCCGGGCCAGATAAGAGGGCGGCAAAGCAGCAAAATTGCGTCGGAGGCCAGATGGAGCTGAAATGAAATGAAATGAAAAATTGCATTTGTATAGCGCATAACTGCCCTGAGGCCTCGCAGCGCTTATGAACACAATTTAAAATCGAGCGAAATGGCGCCGGAGGCCAAATGGTGCGGGTGAACACAATTTTTAAATCAAGGGGCGTGCTCTAGCCAGGGCGACTCACAAGGGCATCCAGAATCATAGCAGCGAGAGGAAGCTGCAGAAACGGGAATCACGTGATCAGTAGGCGCCGGCAGCCACAGTTGAGCAGCCTAGCACCAGTCCGGATAGAAGGGCAGCAAGTAAGGCTGCAAAATGGTGCAACAAGATTAAAAATATGAGCAGGCTCAGACAATCAACGCGTGTATTCGGCTTCATGGCAGTGAAGTGGAGGCTGTAGATTCAGGGATCCCGCTATCAATCCGTGCCGACAATCCCTGTTGGGCACCAAGATCCGGCCCAGATAGAGGGGAGCAGAGCAGGCTTCAGAGAGGTGCCGGAGACCAAATGTTGCTGGTGTTTGCAGCCACTCTGTCGGAAAAAGAGCACGCCGATACTCCGGGGAGTTGATGAAAAAGATCCATCGACCAGGTGCTGCACTCAGGGCTCCGGTCAGGTCCTCCGGGGCAGGGATGACAATAGCAGGCAGGGGCTCGAGGCTGAACTTCTCAGGTCCGTGGGGAAGTCCTGGCCGATGGTGCCTGCATAGTGGGTAACCTCCCAGCGCCCGAAGATCTCAAACTTCAGGGCCATGATAGCGCAATTGCCGGGCTGCATCCCGATGACCATAGAGCGAATTGGCTTGTTTGTTTTTCTCTTAGTCTTGTTAATCATAAAAAAAATTTCAAACCAAAAAAACAAAGTCTGTTGCTACCAGTCCTTTTCAACCACCACCCCCTCCTCCATCCCCCTCTCATCCCTCAGATCCTTTGCACATCACAACTCCGGTTCTCCAGTATTCAATCTTTCATAGATTCACATGCTTGTATATTCCCCGTCGTCTTGGTGGGAGTCTCCCGGTAAATGATAACCATAGCAGTAGAAGAAAAAACTGCCTGGAACCCATAGAGTAGTGAAACCACTAGGCAACCTATCCTCCTCATTATGTGGCCCAAACTACAGCCAATCAGCAGCCAGCACCAGCCTACACCATTCCCAGCAGAGCCACCATACCTCAGATTTCCAACCGCCTTCGTGTGAGAAGGAGTCTCCCTGAGCTCTGCTCAGTTTATTCTCTCTTCACTGAACTTTTGACCTTTCACAGTTAAAAGACAGGTACTGTTCTTTTATTATCAAGCAACATTTCATTCAATATGTCTGAAAGCTCCAAGAAGAGTCTTTTCAGAGCTTGCAGGTCCTGTGGCAAGGCCAGAGGATCCTCACAAGGAGTGCCTCTACTGTTTGTACCCTAAGCATATTCCTAAGGACTGCAAGTATTGCCGGACCTTCTCTGCCAAAACACTGAAGGATAGAGAAGCGCGCCTCTTATTATGGCTTCAGAAAAGGAAAACTCAAGACTCGGAGCCTGAAGGAGAAGCCAAAGGACACACCTCTAAGAAATTTAAAAGAGGGTCCTCTGAGGAAAAGGGAGATGTGAGGAAACAAAAAGCAGGAAAATCTAAGGAAGGTGAACCTTCTACTTCACTCCCTCCAACTCCTCTCAAGCCTTCCTCAGAAAAGAAGGCTCCGTCGTCGCTTCCGTCGACGAAATCTACCGAAATTCCAGTCAGATCGCCGACGAGGCCGTCGACGACCTCGACGACGACCATCTCGTCGTCGTCGTCGACGACGACACCGTCGACGACGACTCCGTCGACGGTGAGTGCCAGACCTTCGTCGACAGCAAGATCTTAGTCGACGAGTAGCCCGTCGACGATGCGGATAATTGTTCCATCGACGGCCCCGTCGACGGCGAAAAAATCGTCGACGATGCCATCTCCAACAAAGATAACTTCAACCTATATTTCTATAAAGAGGATTGCTCCGTCGACGGGAGCGTTGACGAGCAAAAAAGGGGAGTTTTCCACGCCAAAGATTTCACCTCTACTGCCCTCTACCATTCTGGATTGCCAGGAATCAGAGGAGGAAGGATCCTTTGGTGTTGCTTACAGTCCTTCGCAGCTCCATATTAAACATCAGGATTCCGATGAGGAAGACCACGAGGAGGCCCAGGAGCACTTCTCTTTTACAGATCGGCCGGTCAATGGCCAGATGAGATACGAGTCATTTCACCAGGCCTACCACTATGAGGATGAAGAGGAAGTGGATACGCCTGTGCGGGAAGAGGCCATGTCGGTGCCTACTTCTTTAATATCAGACCTAAGAAGCATGATCGATAGCTATTATCGTCGCTTTCCGGAAGATAATGCTTCCGCGGCCGCTGAAAAAGTCTCTCAACCTGCAAAGGAGACACCCCTGGCTCAGCCGCCTCCTCCTCCTCGGACGGAGGTCCAAAATGTTATTACTATTCGTGATGACTTAAATGATTCCGATCAGGACGATCAAGAGGAGGAAGGGGAACTTCCTCAGGATGAGGGGGTTGGAGATGAATGGGACCAATATATTGCTCCAATGTCCCCGGTGTCACCTTTGCCTCAATCAAGCTCTCCTCCAGAGGACATAGCCAGTTTTCACGATTTGATGGGAAAAGCGGCTAGAAGATTTAAGCTTGATATGCCAATCAAGGAAAGCGAATGTTTCCTTTATGATTTCAAGGAGTCCTCCAGGAAGTCGGTAAGAGCCATTCCTATTATTGACCATATCTGGGATGAAGGACTCAAACTGATGAAGAATCCAGCCTCAGTCCCAGCATCCATACCCAAGCTGGACAAAAAGTATCGCGCTATAGAGACGGCTCCAGCATGTCTTATTGGTCATCCTCGACCGGACTCGGTTGTGACTCAAGCAGCGCAGAAGCGCTCCAAGAACCCAATGGCAACATGTGTGGCGCCCCCCTATAAGGAGGGCAAGAAGATGGACGGCATAGGTAAATGTTTTGCAGTCATGGCAGCAGCTTCCATCAAAGCAACCAATGCGATGGCCCTTCTGAGCCGGTTCAATAGACAGATGTGGTCTGACATCGCACCATTCCTGTCGCACCTTCCGGAGGACAAGAAAGAGGAGGCGACTACCATCCTGCAGGATGGAGCCAGAGCAGCGTCGGAGTCCATAGATGTGGCAATGGACATAGCGTCTATAGCTTTCCGCCAGATGGCTGGGGCGGTAACGCTACGGAGGCAAGGATGGCTCAAAGCTACATCCTTTCGACCGGAGGTCCAGTCTAAAATCTTGGACATGCCATTTGATGGCGAAAGCCTCTTTGGTAAACAGGTCGATGAGGCGTTGCAGGGGATAAAAGCAGATACTGATACTGCTAGATCCTTGGGATCTTTACAACAAGGCCGTTATCAGTCCTTTCGTGGCCGAGGATCCAGAGGACGCTTTCAACAGCAACGTTCCTCTTACCAATCTAATCGGTACCAACCTTACAACCAACAGGGATACCGTCAGTACTCCTCCAACCAGCAATACCGGTCCTCGAACACTTCCTTCCAACAACAAGGAAGGGAAGCAAGACTCTGGTCGCAGACGGTGATATTTCTCAGGCGCCTCCAATACCGCTTCAGATCGACCAGTTCCACTACCTCTCTCAGTTTCTCCCGCATTGGCAGTCCATAACATCGGACAGATGGGTATTAGACATCATTACACAGGGTCACACCCTGGAATTCTCACAAAGGCCTCCAAATCGTCCACCTCTCTGCAGAGTTCATCGACATATAGCAGCTCTCAAAGCAGAGATCTTATCACTCATACTGAAAGGAGCGATAGAGGAAGTCCCATCAGACCAGCGAGGAACAGGTTTTTATTCACACTTCTTCCTTATAAGGAAAAAGCAATCATCAAAATGGAGGCAGGTACTGGACCTCAGAGATCTGAACACATACATAAAGAAAATTTCTTTCCGTATGCTGTCCTTACAGGAAATTCTTCTACTGCTCCGCAAGGGAGACTACATGGTCTCTCTAGACCTGTTGGATGCATACTTCCACATTCCGATACACAAAAAACACAAGAAGTATCTGTGATTTATGGCGCCATTACCAGTTCAGAGTTTTGCCTGAAGTCTGTCCCCAGAGTATTCACAAAATGCATGGCTCCAATAGCGGCGCATTTAAGGCAGCAAGGTGTCCAGGTTTTCCCATACCTGGACGACTGGTTAATAAAAGGACCATCGTTCCAGGCAACACAGAGATCTCTACGGATGTGCACGGATCTCTTCCAAAGATTAGGCCTTCGGATAAACAAAGAAAAATCTTTTTTTCTTCCGACTTGTACTCTACATTTCCTAGGAGCAATCTTGAAAACACAGGAAATGAAAGCTTACCCATCAGAAGAACGGGTAACAAAAATCTTGAATCGGACTGCATCTCTGGCAACAAAAAAGTTCACTTCCATCAGAATATTCAAGTCATTACTGGGAATGATGTCCTCTTGTATCCCATTGATTCCCAACTGCCGTTTACAGATGAGACCGCTGCAAGAAGCCCTGGACAAACAATGGGTCCAAGCCCTGGGTTCCTTCGACGACAAGCTGGTCATAACCGATCAGATCAAATGTGCAATGTCATGGTGGGGTATCAGGAGCAATCTAACAAAGGGCCTGGTATTCGAACCTCAATTTCCAAGCTACGTCATGACATCAGATGCTTCATTACGAGGTTGGGGGGCACATCTACAAGACCTGGAGATTCAAAGCCTTTGGTCTCCTCAAGAGACAAAACTTCAGATCAATCTCTTGGAATTGAAAGCTGTCTTCCTGGGCCTTCAGGCCTTCCTTCCCAGGATCCAAGGTTCATCGGTCTTAGTGCGAACGGACAGCACAACAACAATGTTTTACCTGCGCAAGCAGGGTGGCACGAGATCAAAACCCCTGTCGATTCAGGCACAAAGGATCTGGAAATGGCTATTGTGTCAGAACATAACGCTGCAAGTGGAACATGTTCCAGGGGTAGACAACACAAAAGCGGATCTGTTAAGCAGGTCATCCGACATTTGCCACGAGTGGGAACTATGTCAAGTCCAGCTGAATCGGATTTTCAATGTGTGGGGCAAGCCAAGTCTGGACCTGTTTGCAACTCAGAGCAAAAAAAAGTGCAGACATTATGCCAGCAGGTTCCCTCAACAGGGTTCGAGAGGGAATGCTCTTCACCTCCGATGGACAGGGATGTTTGCTTATGCCTTCCCTCCCTTTCCCCTAATTCCCAGATTACTGAGGAAAATGAGATCAGAACCTTGCCAAATAATACTAATAGCCCCAGCCTGGCCGAGGCAGTTTTGGTATACAGAGCTTCTTCAATTGTCGGTGGAGCCAGGAATACAGCTCCCAACAACCAGGGATTTGATTTCCATGAACAGAGGCCAAGTACTTCATCCGCAATTGACATCTCTAAAATTGTCGGCTTGGAACCTTTTGAGCACGAATTCCAGTCATTCGATATCACTCCGGAATGTCGTGAAATATTACAAAGTTCCGCAGCGCTGTCTACCAACAAGACCTATTCTGCAAAACGGAAATGATTCTGTTTTTGGTGCCTTGCTCATACAGTGCATCCTTTGACGTCTTCTCCTGAGCAAATTCTTCCTTATTTGCTGCATTTAGCCAGATCCGGGCTTGCGCACTCATCTATTAAAGTCCATTTAGCAGCAATATCTAGATGCAGAAGATCTCCAGGATGCCCATCTCTGTGGTCTAGCAGACTAATCAAGGAGTTCTTAAAAGGACTATTCAGAAGGTTTCCTCCAATTAAGCGTCCTCCACCCCCATGGCAGCTTAACACAGTCTTGTCACAACTTATGAAAGCTCCGTTCGAGCCGATCCACAAATCTGAGCTGCAATTCCTGTCAAATCAAATCAAATCATCTTTATTCGGTTTCCATTATTTTTGAAAGCCATAAAAGTACATAAAAACACAATAAAAATTATTTTAAAATTCACATTCTTTCTAATATCAAAAGGTATTATAAAAACATATTATCGGTGCATATTGTTTCAGAAAGGCTATACAGTAACTATTCAGAGGTTCGTTCGGTGCCTAACACACAATTTAAGAAACTGTGCAGTGGATTTTGCCATCAAGTTGTTTTCCAATAGCTGTAAGACCAGGTAGGCCGGGCGGCATTTGCGGATCTTTAGAACCTTTAATAGTGGTGTTATCCACCGGCTACGTATTGGTACATAGAATTTACAGAAAAAAAGGACGTGGATTGTGGACTGTAAAGACGTTGAGTCACAGGGACACACAGAAACGTTATGGGACCAATCATTTTGATTGGGGAATAACACCATATAGTGGAATAAATTAAACCTGAAACGGGTGAGGAGGTATCTTTCGTATTGAGTTAGGTTGTACTGAAGGTATGGTTGAATAGTTGGAACGGACTGAATCAATAAGCATTGCTGGACTGATGGCTTCCCTATTTCGCCCAACAAGCGCACTTGAGATAAATGTGACAGACATAGTGTTTTTAGTTCTTTTTTTGATATGTCTGTCACCGATAAGGGGTCATTAAAAAATCTCACATATCCAATGTCGGTAAGGAAAGTCTTAACATAGGTAAGCCATCTTATTTTTCTCGTATTCTCAAGTTTCATACAGTCCAGGACAATTGTTCTTGTGAGCTGGCATTGATCCGTAGCCCAGATTCTGCGCCACAACATGATCGGTTGGATTTTAATAATGTCAGAAATATAATCCATACCAAGTTCAAGATGGCACCCATACGTAGTTGTAGTTTTTGGTACGGCCAGCAAAAATCTTAAAAAGGAGTTTTCAACTTTTTGGAGCTGGTTTACGTTTGCCCCTCCCCAGACCCCTGCACCAAAGATTGCTGTGCTGAGGCCCTTGGCGTTATATATTTTTATCATCTCGGTCGGGGGTCTTTTACCGAGCCGAAGGGCGAAAGCCTTTAGTGCACCGACAGTTCTTATGAAGGCCAGTTTACGGGCATTAATGGCTTCCTTCCACTTAAATGCCTCGTCAATGATGATGCCAAGATAAGGATAGGTATCTGTTCTTTCAAGGAGTAAATTGTCCACGCAGATTTTCTTTGTTTTTTTTCCCCTTTATGCCAGCGTGCATCACATATGTTTTCTTTATGTTAACTTTTAAGCTCAAACTGGTCATGAAGGAGCAGTAGTTATTCAATACACGCTGGAGCTGAATTGGGGTTCGGGCGAGGATTACCGCGTCGTCGGCATATAGTAGTGCTGGAATCGGCCGACGACCGGCTGCTGGGAGATCTTTTACACCTTTTAACGTTGCAGCCTCTAGCCCGTTGGTGTAGAGTGTAAATAGGAAGGGGGCCAGCACACATCCTTGTCTGACCCCCTTCTATATTGAGAAGCTCTCAGTTAACTCACCACCAGTCCCAAATCTAACCTTTCCCGAGGCTCCGGAATATAGTTCACGGAGGAGATCAACTATTGATGAGTCGATCCCCATTAGCAGCATTATTGACCATAATTTTGAGTGTTCGACGCAGTCGAACGCTGCAGTAAGATCAACGTAGACCATGTGTAAGGATGAACTTTTTGCGTCTAAGTACTTTCCAGCCAGTAGTGTTAAATTTAAAACCTGATCAACTGTGCTCAGTCCTGTCCTGAACCCATACTGTAGGTCCGAAATTGCCCCATGTTCTAATGACCACTCCTGGAGTCGATCAAGAAGGACACGGCCTGCCATTTTTCCGATCGAATCCAGGAGGGAGATGGGCCGGTAGCAGGAGGGGCCGTCTCTGCTACCTTTTTTAAAAATAGGAACGAGTATTGAAGTTGACCAAGATTCGGGAAGGCCGATCTCCTTCGCCGCGTTTAATACTTTAGTAAGCAGTGGGCACCATAGGTCAGGTATATATTTATAGAGGTCCATAGGAACCGAGTCTGGCCCAGGTGCTTTGCCTGATTTCGCGGTTTTTATGGCCTTCATCGTTTCATTAAGTGTAAAATGAAGAGCTAGTGGGTATTTCACTGGCGGAAGGGGGTCCAAATTTTCTCAGTCTATGAATGTATCCTTACCAAAGACCTCTGAGAAGTGTTGGACCCAGTCCCCAGCATTTATTGCTACGTCTAATGATGGGACGTCGTTCTTTTCTGTTAAAAAAGGGGTTTTCAAAATCTGCCAGAAAGCAGAGCTATCTTTTTGAGTGCTGCTTTTCTGTAATTCAGTCCATAAATTTGATTGGAGGTCCTTTTTTCTTTTTCGAGTTGCAAGCGTGTAGATCTTCCTTAGTTCAATCACCTCCTCTCTGTTTCTTTTTTTTTTTTTTGCTAGGGCCTTCTTTAAGTTAGAGTAAGCTTTTGTACATTCCGTGGAGAACCATCCCTTTCGTGTAGTCCTGTTTTGTATGTGGGGCTTAGTTAATACTTTTCTTATGTTTTCCACGATGTCAGTATAGTTATTCAAAATTTCCTTTGAAGTTGTGGAAGGATCTAAGCACCTATCTATTTCATTTTTACATGTTTTAATTATCTTCGCAGTTACAGTTTCCTGGTCTAATTTGCCCCATTTTAAGGTGTAACCATTTAATCTGTTCAGTGTTAATGCTTGCTGGTGTAAGAGGCTAGAATGTACCCTGTCTAACTTGTTCTGATGTTTGGGTTCCAAAAACGTCATTCTGATGGGGGAATGATCGCTAAGTCCGTTGTCAAGCACTTCGAAAGTCATGATGTTATCTGTTTTATTTGTCGATACTAAAATATAATCTATTAGGGTTTTAAATCCTCTGCCGTGAAAGGTTGTAGTGAACTCAGTTATGGGCGTTTTTATCATATTGGCAAACCCTATATCTAAGTCAGTCATCGTGGCCTGTATATTACTGCCCTCTGCGGTGTGAGCAAAATGAGTTAGAGTGTTTCCTTTTTCATCTGTGATCCCGCAGATGGGGGTATCGCATCTGTTACATAAATGGAGATTAAAATCTCCTCCCCAGATTACTGTGTGGAAATCCTTTGCGTGTTTTGCTTTGAGGTCGTTTACTAGAAGGAGAATTTCATTTAAAGCCGTGGTCAACTCTGTTGAGCTCATATTATTATAGAAATTAATGATAGTATAGACCTCTTGTCTGGTTCCATGTATATTAATAATCTGAAAATTCTGGCCTAATTTTACGGAAATTATCTCACGACAGGGCCAGAGATTAGAGATATATATTAGTAGACCCCCTTTACTTCTGCCTGAATTGGATCTTATGGCTTGTGAAAAGTAGGTTTTGTAGCCCAAAAGATGAATTGGGTCATTGAGCCATGTCTCCTGTAGGCAGATTACGTCATTCAAATTTACCAGGCTAAGAAAACTTTTTTCCATGTATTTTGTAGCTAACCCCGCCACATTCCAGAATAACAGTTTTTTCTCAGAATTATCACTAGTTAAAAAGGATTTCTTGCTCTGGGCGCTAATTTCTTCCGGTTGACTTGATTGAAACACACGTGTCAGGTTTGAGAGACTTTCCTGTGAATCTAAACCAGTTTGCGGTAAAAGGGGAGGACCAGTAGGGAGCTTAGAAGAGCATTGCTGCTCTTCTGACCTATCTGCCATTTTTTGGAGGTTTATCGTTACAGTTAGTTCGTTTGACCGATTAGTTGTTATTAAAGAAACCTTGTTGGGTTCGATCTTATTGGGATACTTTTCTGATTTGTTGAGTGAAGCGCTGTTATTAAAAAGGGGAGTAGTGACATTGTTCTGTGGTGGTGGTCAATCGACCATCTCTAAGCAACTATAGCTGTTGAAAGTTGGTATACCGCCCCACACGTCCCTATAGGGTAATTGTTGGCCTCTCCTACCAACGATATTCCAGTCGCCCCGATCTTTATTTTCGAACCCCCATTCTCCCTGGGGCCAGCCCCTTTGGTTGTTTCCATTATACCAGTCTCCCTGGCTCCAGCCTCTTTGCACAGGTTCGGGCTGGTTCCATGACCAGTTTGAAGACCAATTAGGGCCTTCAAAATAGTGACCTTGACGGGGATAAAAGAATGATAGTCGTTTGACATTTATTCCTCCGTTGCTACCTTGTGAGTCCCACGAGCAGATGTAGTCCACTGCACGGGGGTTCTCGAAATTGACGATTATGCAGTCACCTGGGATAGTTTTTGGTTGGTGTCCTATCCATGGGGCCCTTCTTACTGTGGCGATTTTAGTAACGTAATTATGTTGATTTGGTCTATTGGTATTCAGCCAATGACGAGTTTTATTTAATAAGGACCAAGTTGGTTCGTCGATGTCGTTATTTAATTCTGGAACTCCTGTTAAGATAGCTACGAAGGGGGCAGCCTCCGGTGGGAGGTTTACTGGCTTGGGCCATCTCTTCTTTATACGTTCTGGTTTTGTATTATGCCTCTGGGGTTGGTCGTTATGGGGGGTGGTTATGACTAGTGGTCTGGAAGGGACATTTGCTGACAGAGCATTTTGTGAGTCTGAGACATTTTTTGTAAGTACTTGGGGAGTCTTAGTTTTTGATTTATTTAATAAATTACTTGGGTTTTTCACGGGATCTCCTGTCCTAACAGTGGGAGTGTTTGTTGCAGTCAGGTTTTTACTAGATGGTTGTACTGAGTTGTTGGATGGTTGTGCTGAATTATTAGTAGAGTTTGCGTTGTTAACTAGGGGCTTGGGACCGCCCAAGTTTGGCAGCCCTTGATTTTGAGGATTTATAGATTTTTTTGAGATAGCAACTAGTATTGCTACTTGCTTCTCAATAATTTCAAGACTTTTTTGGATTGGTTGTAGCTGATATTTAACTATTTCAGCTATCTCTTTCGCCAAGATGTGTTGTGGCTCGAATTTTTTATTACTCTTAACTAAGAGAGAGGCTGGATTTTCTAAGTAAGTTTTGTTGGTCACAGCTACATTTGAATAATCATCGGACGTGACAATGTCGGGGGTAATATTTCTGTCAGCTTCTGTAATTTCAATGGATTTGTTATTATCCTGACTATGCTCTTTAGTACTGTTGGTCTCGCGAAATTGTTTAGAATGTGGATTATGGTGCAAGGGTTCAGATATTACAGTATCTTTAATTGCTTGATTTTTTGTGGTTATTTTCGTATGTTGCGAATGTTTTGAGATTGCGCCCTCTCTTAACCCCCTACAAGCGCAAAGATGTCTGGAGTATGCTCGAGGTCTTGGGTCAGTTGTGAATCTGATAATAATGTGGACACTGACAAATCAATTGAATTGGGAATGGCATGGATCTCCGCACGTATTCCCGGTGCGGAAATGTTTAATGATTGTTTGATTGGAGTTTGTGCTTGGGCCAATATTCCCATAGAAGAGCGTCTTGCTTGATCTAATTCATAAGAAACTCGTCGGTCAATCAGCATTACAGTTTGGTCGATAGTTTGATTGACTTTCGTAATGAATTGGTCTATTGGACCTACTGATTTTGCCATATTTTTAAGGGTTTTACTTCTGAAGCCCCTCGGTGACATTGTATGTGTTTGAACAGGGCTGGTGACGGGTTTAGTTTGACTGTGAGCTATGCAGCAGGGATGATGTTTGTTCCCCTTCTGATCGGGGTATCAGGCCTTTAATAGAGAGGTACCTTATGTTGGTTCTTAGGGGGTGGCCCCAGCCCAGTCTCATCCGGTCTAGGACGGGCTAGGACGGGCCCGCCCTTGGCCCGGGCTTCGCTCGGCGTCCCGCGAGACGGTGGTGGCGCCGTATTTATGCGCCTCCGGGCGCTCACAGATGATGCGGACCCCAGTAGGGCTGCTGGGAGTTGTGGTCCTGCCCCTCGCCGGTCTCCTCCCGGCTGCTCCCGCTCCAGTTGGCAAAAGAGCGAGGGAGCGGCTGGCGGGCGGGTGGGTCCGCAGTGGGCTGCAATACTTATCCCTGGATTATGAGTCAGTTCAATACTGGAACAGCGGCAACACGGGCAAGCAAAAGGGATTCCCTCCTCTTGGTCGATATTATTCCCCCACAACACCAAAGACTGATTGCTCACCTCTGCTAGGGTCAGAAGGGGCTTGGTTTTACTGTCTGCCACTTTCTATTGGCCCCAGGTCCCAGGTAGTTGCTTTGCTGGGTGATCGCGCTGCTGGTCGCTAACTCTACAGGCTCCGTGCTGGTCCTGCGGCTCCTGCCGCCTCTGGGGTGGGTCCTGCCAGCTACTGTTACCTCTGCCTGGTGGCCAGAATGCTCCCGCCAGAGTGCTTCCGCTGCAGGGAGCCTCTCTGTGGTTCCCGCCTCTACCGGGCTGTTCCCAGGCTGCCAGAATGCCCCTGCGGCTCCTGCCGCTTCAGAGAGCTTCGCTGCGGCTCCTGCCGCTACCGGGCCGTTCCCGCGTTTACCCGCGGCCGCGGATTGTTCTGCTGCTGGAGGGAGAACTCACGGAGATCTCCGTGGCTTCTGTCGGCCCCGCCCTGCTCACGCTCCGCACTCCTCGAGGGAGCAGAGAGCTGGGAACGGGCAAGACACCAGTCAGGAAGCCGCTTGCACCAAAGCTCAACAAAGTGCAAAAGGGGTAGGCGAAGTGGTCAAAGCCGTGACCGTATCCACTGCTCCCAGCGCGTCCTCTCACTCGCGTCCCCCACCAGCAATGCACAGCACAGTACAGCACTCTGCGATCTACTGCAATTCCTGTCATGGAAAGTAGCATTACTGCTGGCACTCACATCAGCCAGGAGGGTCAGCGAGATCCAAGCTTTTTCTATACAGGATCCCTTTATACAATTCAGGCCAGATAAGGTGATTCTAAGGACTAATCCGAAATTTGTGCCTAAAATACCTTCGTCTTTTCATCTAAATGAACCGGTGATCCTGCCTACATATTTTAAAAATCCTTCTACAGTGGCTGAAAAAGCTCTACATACTTTAGACATTGGCAGATGCCTAAAGTTCTACATTGAAAAGACTAAAAGCTTTCGCAAATCAAACCAACTGTTTGTCTCCTACTCGGGGCCCAGAAAAGGTCTGGCCCTTTCACGTTCCTCCATCTCCAGATGGATTGCATCCACCATTGTTTTTTGTCAAGAGAAAGCAGGTAGGCCTCTCGACACACACGAAAGTCCGTGCCCATGATACACGGAAGATGGCAACGTCTTCTGCATTGCTAGCAGGAGTATCCCTTCCAGACATATGCAGAGCAGCAACTTGGTCGAATGTTCATACATTCACCAAACATTACTGTCTGGACACGGAATGGAAAGCAGATGCGGCAGTGCTACAGGCAGTTCTGCGACATCTCTTTAAATAAGGCACATGTTTATGAATTTTATTCTGCTGTTTTTTATATATAATGTGGTTTTTTCCCTTTATGCTAATATCTGGAATAGCAAAGTTTGATTGTTAATACCTTTTAATTCGTAATGAGTTCTTTTTTCCGAAAGGAATTTATGGCACACAGCCCCGAGAAAAGAAAGGGGTCTAGCCTAGAAACGCTCTAACTACAAGGACTGCTATCTACTCTGATACAAGCATGTGAATCTATGAAAGATTGAATACTGGAGAAAGAACTAGTTACTTACCTATGGTTACACTACGGTTCTCCAGTATTATCTTTCATAGATTCACATGCGCCCGCCCGCCCGCCTCCCCGTTTCCATTAGGTAGACCACCTTTTTTATCTCTGGTTTCCTGCATAGCTCACTCTTGGGCGGTAGGAAATCTGAGGTATGGTGGCTCTGCTGGGAATGGTGTAGGCTGGTGCTGGCTGATGATTGGCTGTAGTTTGGGCCACATAATGAGGAGGAGAGGTTGCCTAGTGGTTTCACTACTCTATGGGTTCCAGGCAGTTTTTTCTTTTACTGCTACGGTTATCATTTACCGGGAGACTCCCACCATGACGACGGGGAAGATACAAGCATGTGAATCTATGAAAGATCATACTGGAGAACCATAGTGTACAGGTAAGTAACTAGTTCTATTCTTCACAATCTCACCATGATGACAATGATATTGATGATGGGGTACTCATTTACCAATGGATCCATGAACAGATTACACAATTGATCCTCCAGCAGATAATGACCCAGATTCCCTGCCAAGCCATCTCCTCCAGAAGACAATATATCCTATCAAGCACTCATTGCCAGCGCTGCACAATATCTCAGGGTGGCATTGCACAAAGAATCATTAGAAGAAGATTTTTTTGTGTGAGTCTTTAGGATTCGCACATGGGTCATCACTAACACTTCCATGCTTTTTTTCTTCTTCTTAGTAACATGTTTTTATTTATTGAGGGTGCAAACCTTCCGGTTTCAGAAAATCAGTACAGAAACGGCAATCTCTCACTTCAGATCAATCGTATAAATAACAATAAATGTACCACAAACATTTTTGCCATGTAGCTAAGATTGGAATGGAAAATGTACTTGAAGGAATAATACCTCTTAAGCTAGGAGTGCATAATAATAGTAAGCATCTGCATCTCTACTCTCTACAATGCATATAGCAAGGTTAAATTTCCCAATTAACAAATCGCAAAAACAAAATGTCATCAACAACCCCCCCCCCCCCCCCTCTCCTCTAGTCACACACACAAAGCAATCTCCGGTCATGCCATAGATCACTGCATCCCTTCTCTCTATAAATTTCATTTCAAAAATCTTTATTTCGGTTTTTTCCAACCATAAAAGATACATAAAACACATATAATACAATACAGATAATCTAAAAATGAATCCATGATGGCCATTTGTGCAGAATATAAGGAAACCATGGAATGGGGTATATATGACCCTGAAGCCCCCATTTAAAACATAAATAGCAATATAAATGTTAAAAAGGCAACAATGTTAAAAATAGGTTAACACACAGCATTTAAGCTTATATTCCTTTTCCAAATTAGGATACTCCTTTGTTATTAAAAATGAAGATCAATTAATATCTAAATATTTACAAATACATGGAATACTACAAATGCATACATTCTGTTAAATAGTAACAACAAAATTATGTGAATGGCTTGGAAAAAGCAGGAATTCAGACATACACTAAAGCTTTAGACCTGATTTTGCTCTTAGAAAACTGACTGCTACCTGAAATCTACTAACACCAAAAATAATATCTTGTGCAGTTTCAGTTTTTAAAATCCTTTCAGCCTCTTTACACAATCTTGTTCCTAGGTTAGAACAGATAGGTTTGATCCATTTTTCCCTGGCCTTGGCATATAATGGACAAACGAACAAAATGTGCAACTCATTTTCCTTTGCTTTATCTGGGCATAAAGTACAGAAATCATCAATAATTTCAGTGTGATTACAGGCCCAACTTGCTACAGTTGCATTAATATTCATTACACCATATCTGAATTTCATATATAGTGTTTTAGCAAGTTGAGGACGTATCTCGTTCAGAAAAGATTCAAAATATGCCATATCTTTAAACAAAAGAAACCCTGAGGTAAAAACTCCACATACTGAATCATGGAGTACATTGTTTTGGATATGAGCCCAAAAGGTGGATTTTAATACATTTTTCGAGGCTTGGGTCAGTGAAGACTGGTCATCCCAAAACTGGGATAAACCAATCTTTTTTTAACCATAGGCAGACATGTCGGATCCATGCAATATTTTTATTCTGATTCAACTCCATGATTTGTACTAAACCGGCCTTGTAGTCGAACTGCTCCGGGGTTGTCCAAAGTCTTACCCAGAATGTAAGAGACCTTAAGATTGCATAATGATCGGTTCGTCTTATATTTAAGTCAAAAGCAATTGGTATTAAAGGTGTACGTACTGGGAGCGTTAACGATGCTCTGTAAAATTTGTTTTCTGCCGACTCCAATTTTTTTTTTACTGGAAGGTCCCCAAATTTCAGCCCCGTATAGGGCAGCATATTGGCCCTTATCTCTGAACACCTCCAGTGCCGGAGAAACAGCCTTAGAAAAGCTATTCCTATGTCTTTTCATAATTGGCAACATATTTTGTGATAGTTATCCTGCTTTTTTCTAATCGAGTCTTCCACGACAGTTTACTATCATAAGAAATACCCAAATAACTAAAGCTCGTTACATATTCCAATTTTGTTTATTCAAAACTATATTTTCTCAAAATATTTTGTGAGGATTTATAGCCATGTATTTGGTCTTATTAATGTTAATTTGAAGGCCTTTAGGATTGCAGTAGGTCTGGAAGGAGTTTATTAAACGTTGTAGCCCCCTCGGTGTCTGCGATATTAATATTGTGTCGTCAGCGAATAAAAGAGCTGGCACCAACTCACCCCTTAGTTTTGGTGCATCATTTTTACAGCTATTCAAGAATTTGGAATATCGTTGACATGTAAAGAAAATAGTGTGGGTGTCAATACACATCCTTGGCGACCCCCCCTATTTATGGGGATTGATTTTGTTAGCTCTCCCCTTGGGCCCCATCTAACCTTTGCATAATTGTTCTCATGTAGCCTCATGATCTGGTTAAATAGGTTGGATGGTAACCCTTGTGATCTTAATGACTCCCATAACAAGTCAAGAGGAATGAGGTCAAATGCAGCTTTTAAGTCTATAAAGGCTACACAAAGATGACCCTTTCTTAAGGTCACATACTTCCAGCACAAACAACAAAATCTAAAGACCTGATCAATTGTGCTAATTGTTAATCTAAAACCAGCCTGAAATTTAGAAAGAATTGTGTTTTCCTCGATCCATACATTTATCCGATTTAAAATGTGCCTCGCAAAAATTTTCTGTAAGATATCAATTAAACGAATAGGGCGATAATTTACCGGGTCACTGCGATTGCCCTTTTTAAAAATTGTAAACATTTTCGCCTCTTTCCAAGTTTCGGGAATTTCTGCACCCGCTGCTATAGCATTACATAAATGGTTAATATAGGGGCCCCAGATACTGATTTCATGCTTAAATATATCTCCCGTAATTTTGTCTGGTCCAGGGGCTTTCCCTGATTTAACTAAATTGATGGCCAATATAGTTTCTTCTAAATCAAATGTTAACATGTCTTCACTAAGACTAAGTGGTAGCCCAACATTTGGTACAACCGTACCACTATCTGGTGCTGCATACAATCTTTTAAAATGGTCAACCCAAGTGGCTGCATCAAGATAAATATCCTTAGCTTCATTCCCTGTTTTGTTCCATTTGGCCACTAGCCTCCAGAAGCACAATTGCTCCTTGTTTTTGGCTGCTATAAGCAAATCGGACCAGTTATCATCATCCCAAGTATTTTTTGCTTTCTCCATGGTTTTCTTATATTTGGACCTAGCATCCTTTATTTTAGGCTTTGTACCATTTTTTAATGCCAGAATTAATTCCGACTTGGATTTACGACAATCCTTATTATACCAGGGATTGGATTTACTATTGGAATTTTTTTCCTCTCCACTTTTCCTTATCCTAGTCACTAACGGAACCAGTAAGGACAAGAATTGTTTATGTAGATCCAAAAATAAATCTTTCCCTGCTAATAGATTAGATTGAGCAAAAATTTCCAAAGGTTTCAGCAAACATTTCATACATTTTTGCCAATACCTCCCTATCCTCTAGTATGTGTGCCCATTTTAATGAACGTCGACTATTACTAACTATAATGTCGTCAAGGCTCACATGCAAACTTTCATTGCTCTACAAATCAGAGGGAAAATGCTCCTCACAAAACGACATTTGGTGCGGTCGATGATCATTCTCTAATTTTGGAACAATTTTTACATCAATTGCGTAAGGCCAAGCATCAAATGATAACATTATATAATCTAATTTGCTTCTAGAGTTACCCCTGGAAAAAGTATGGGCCTTTGAAATATCTGTAGGAAAATGGCCGTTACATGCTCTCAAGCCATGCCCAGCCACCAGTCTCATGATTTGAACTGCTGCAACAGTACACGGTACTGGATTAATATTATCCAATATGGGAATTTTATTAGCACTATCTTCTTCGAATATATTGCCTATCCCTACCAAAGCTTCATAATTACAGTTTAAATCCCCACCTATTATTATCCCTGATTTTACGTCCAATGAGTTTAGAATAGAGTCTAATTGTTCTAAGTGACTCTTTTGAAGCTGGTCCGGGTCTATTCTAGACATTAAATAGGTGTAGTACCCTTCCATCCTTAGTTATTATTTTTACCCCAAGTATGTCGCTAGATTTTATATACTGTTGGGTAATTTCAATGTCAAGGGTTACTTTTACCCGTATTACAAGGCCCCCTGAGGGCCTCCCTCTTGCCGGTGGAATGGCGTCCACATTAAATGGCTTATAACTTACTCTGTGTGGGGATTCTAGGGCCCAAGTCTCCTGTAAGACACAGATGTCACTCTGATCAATATATTCATTCCACTCTGGGTCCTTAACATTCTTACTAAGACCTGCTATGTTCCAAGAAATGAAACACAGCTCTACTAATTTACTTGCTGTTGTAGCTAAATTAGATTCAACTAGTGTATGGCAGACTGTATTATGCATAGCATTTGGCATTCCGATCTCATTTGGTGGCTTTAATACTACGGGTTGGATAGCAGGTGCAGAACCACCGACATCCCAGTCAGTCTCTCCCCGTGTCTCTTCCTGATTATCCCTATTTTCTAATGTATATTGACCCTCAGCATTTAAGACAATAACTTCCTTTCCTGCTACAATCTCTTCTATAATTTCAGATGCTACTCCACTTTGGGTTCCTGCAGTTTGCAGTCAATCAACCGCCTCCAAGGATGATAATTCCCCATATCTATTCGAAGTAGGTATGGTAGACAAATCATCCTGCTCAGATCCAATCTTCCCACTGGATGGCCTATAGAAATTTTCGAGGGGTAGTGCGTGGATGCAAGTGTTCAATGCCAGAGGCTCCTCATACATTTTTAATAGATTACGGACCATGTGTGGGCACCTAAAATTAATGACAATACAATCTCCTTGGATATCAATCGGAGAATCGCCTACCCACCCTACCCTACGGACCATTAAAATATCATTCATTCTCTGGGAGTTGAATTTCTCAAACTTGGATAGCCAGTCAACAGTTTAATTTCTAAGATTGTGCCAGGATTCCTTTTGCTCTCTTTTCAGGGAAGGGAAACCTGCTTAGATCAAAACATATGGACACACAGCAGGGGTTAGTTTTAGGATATCTATATTAGGGGTTAGATCAGTTCCTCTTGGACTATATACTGGCCCGCCAAATTGCCAACATGCACCTTAGTTCGTGAAACCTCATTTCTATCTTCATCCCCTTTGTCCATTAGGTCCACTCTATACCTCATATTACGACCCAAACTGGGCGTATGAATTCTTGCTTGCTCTGGAATCTCTTCGTCACGACCATGTTTATCACGTGTAGGAACATCTCTCACTTTAGTTAGTAATTTTGCCCCCTCCTCTAGCGTCCTTTTACCATTCTCAATTAAAACACCTAATTGGATTACAGACGAATTTAGCGGATCTATTTTTCCATCTAAAGCCCTGAATTTAGTATCCATACATTCGTTGTTCTGAACCTGTATGTCATTAAATTTGTCCTTAAGAATATCAGCTATAACTTGCTCTATTGTCTCAAAACCCTAACTAGATCATATTGAGCAAGGGGGACAGTCACTTTGGGACACCCCCCTGTTTTATGACTCGTGTCTTTAACAATTTTCCTGACATTCTGGTGTCATCTAGATTGGACGACCTCAGGACACTCGATGTAGGTGCTACCACAGGACTATTTTGGTCAGCAGGGGACGACATTGTTCGACCGTTTGTACAATTTATACTTAATTGTGTATGACTAGAACTACGTTGACCATATGTAGGCAGCCTAGCTGGGTCAAGTGATAACCTTCTTTCTGCTAGTTCAATTTCAAGTGTTAGAAGGGACTCAGCTCTTATGATGAAGGCATCAAGGGGGCCCGCAGCCCCCTTCCGCCTACTCATATTTAGGTTGATTTAAAATAGTGCTTACAGATGCTGAAGTATTTCCCTATACAGCAGAAACAAAATAACTACTATATCAATATCTGTGACAATTTAGCCAGGTCTTACTTATGTCCCCCCTGGTCTCCTTTCAGGCTTTACCAAACAACGCTTACCAAAATTAGGAAAGCTCTCAGAGAGGTGGCCCAGTCCAATCTCAAACAGTCGCGGACGGGCGCAGACTGGCCCGGGCTTTGCCCGCGGCCCGTGCATCCCCGCGCTCATCCCACACTGCGGGAGTCCTAGCCCCCTTTTGAGCGCCTCCTGGCACTCTTGGTGCGGTGCGCGGCATGCGCGCCGAACGGAATGCTGGGATTTGTAGTTTCCGGGCAGGCGGGCAACAATGGCGGTTCTCAGGCGCCTCGCGCCTGTCAGCAAATGTGTGGCTCCGTGTCCAGGACTATGGCAGGTGTCCCAAAAGAGTCAGCGGCGAGACGAGGTGACCCCAGTAGCATCAACCGGTACGTTGGAATTGGGCTCTCTCTATACAACTGTGTGATTACTCTACATTTATTGCGGGAGCGTCCATACGCTGCTCCTATGAGCCGTCCTCAGTGCGGACTGCTTGTATGCCCTTCGATCGCTGCCTGTCGGAGACAATCTCCAAGGGGACCTCCAACATCAAAGCATACCAGGCCCTAGCATCCTCTTCCAACTTATCATCCCTCCTGATCCTCTTCATACGGATCCATTCCGCTGTTGCCCATTCCCTCAACCCTTTGGCCAAACTCCCCACCTCGGGGGGGGGACGGGGGGGGGGGGGGGGGGATGGGGTTGGGAGCCCATCCATTGGATTGCTATCCGTCTCTTGGCCGGCACTAGCCCCAATTGGAGAAATCTAAGTGTAAGCTTCTTACCCTTGGGACAGGGGAGTAAACCCATCAGTATCTCTTTAATAGACTGGGGTAGCGTCCATCCCATTACTCGGTGCATTTTCTCTAGTATGGAGTGCCAAAAAGAATTCAGTCTCAGGCACTCCCATACCATATGCAAAAATGAGGCAGCATCACAACCACATCTGGGACAACAGGAGGAACGTTCTGGATACATTTTATGCAGCTCTCGCGGTGTTAAATAGGTTTAATGTACAATATTAAATTGGATGAGTTTAAATCTGGTATTGGAACTGATTTGTTTTACTCCTTCATTTACTCTCCTCCATTCGGAATCTGTAAGGGGCACCTCCAACACTTCGTCCCATCTAGACTGAATCGGAAGCGGGCGTGCCACAAGATCCGCCTGTAATGCTCTATAAATATGTGAGACCAGTCTACGGCCTCCAGCAAGAATCACGAGTGCTCGAAGGGTGGCAGCTATTATAGGCTCCTCTGGGAATGTCGGCCATATCTCCTGTGCTACCACAGCCACTTTTTCATATTGAAGATATTGACCTCTGCCCAGATCAAACGCAGTCACTGCTTCTTCCATGGTCAGAAAATGCTGATTTAAATACAGATCTCCCATCATTCTACAGCCACCCTCCACCCATCTTGAGACAGATATAACTTGACCGATCTGCCCAAAAGGGACAGCAGCCCATAATGGGGCCTCAAGTGCATAGGGTGCCCTTCGTATTGCAAAGTTAACTGCAGACTCCCATGGAAAGGCTGCATGCCTTATAATATACAGGATATGATCAGGCACACGTGAGCCCAACATAAAGCAGATCCGGGAGTGAATTAACCCGTGAGTACCACATAGCAATTGTTTCTACCATTTCTGGACTGTGATACCATTGCCTTTTCTTGTTGATGCTCCTTGCAGAGCATCCTGGTCTAGTGCCAGCCATGCTTGCACTGCCTGTTCCCACTGCCTGTTCCCACCTGTTTGTCACTCTTTTAAGGGATTAGTTCTCTTTGGAACTTGGTGGGTTTCAGTCGCAGACCCTCCTCCAAGGAGGTATAGCAGTGGTATCTATTCTAAGTTAAGGAATCTGCGGCTAGATGTCTCTATCAGATAAACAAGTAACTTACCTTCGGTAACGATGTATCTTGTAGAAACAGTCTAGCAGCAGATTCCTTAACGCCCACCCATCCTCTCCGCGAGGACCTTTTTAAGTAGGGTTCTCAGCCACTGGTCTTTCCCGCAGTAGTACTTGTCTACATGCGTGTTAATCTACTTCACATCCTTCCAAGGTCAGGATGTCTTATTCTGTTTTACCCGTTGCTTCTCCATCCATTCTTGTAATTAGTTGGTGGGCTCATTTATCCATCCACGCTCTGGTACTCTGGTTCTTTTTCAGGGTGGAGATTGTTCATGTCCTTCTCTCTGCCCCTCCCCCCTTTAATCTCCATTAGCTTTGGTCTATTTGTACTATGATCAATTGGTCATGTATGGTGCATATCGTTGCTCATTCTCTGTTGCAGAAATGTCACTTGCCATACAAATCATGTTGCTACAGGGTGCTTATTGTTTGCAATTACTTTCGTTTCCATTGCTGTTTTACCTCGCACGGCGGTATGTTTCTTCGCTTGTGTGAGACTGGTTCTAAGGGGCTAGTATTCTGCTCCCCCTTTCAGTATGAAGTGTTTATCTCTAACATGCATTGGGATGTTTCTCATCATTGTATTATTTATTGTTGTGACGCGTAAAAGTTTCACAGTAGAAAACTGACGTCAGCGCGCAGGGAGGGACTTGTATGGATCCACCGATGTCAGATCTATGGACGACGTCTGGGTGTAGTTATGCGACCCCATCCCCCTTCACGTGGAGGTACTGCTGAAGAAGTCTCCGGATCCAGACTGGCGCCTGGGGGGTATTCTACGTTAAGGACTCTGCGGCTAGACTGTCTCTCTACCAAATAAATCTTTACCGAAGGGAAGTATCTTGTTCATTAAGGTAACTTTTCATTTTAATTTTCTTCCATGTAAAAGCAATCGGAAACATCATATTGTTTTCACACTGCAATATTCAGAAAGCATGGCGCAGAGACCCGACACCAGACAACATGACCGCCCTCAAGCTCGCCACCCGAAAACACCACCAACTGATCCACGCCACCAAGAGAACTGCTTTCAAGGTACGACTGGACAACAACGCACACAACAGCAAGGAACTCTTCACCATCGTCAAAGAGCTCTCCAACCCCTAGGCCGGAAACAACGACATCACCCCATCGCAAGACCTCTGCAACTCCCTCGCCTCCTACTTCCACAACAAGATCGCAGACATACACAACAGCTTCAGCACGCAACCGACGCACCCCACGACCGCACCGACGCCCCCCACCACCACCATCCGCGCCTGGACCCCGATCACCACCGAAGACACCATCCGGACGATGAACTCCATCCACTCCGGATCCCCAACCGACCCCTGCCCTCACCACGTCTTCAACAAAGCCAACGCTGTCATCGCACCCCATCTGCGAGACATCATCAACACCTCCTTTGACACAGCCACCTTCCCGGAGAGCTGGAAGCACGCCGAACTCAGCGCTCTACTGAAGAAACCATCAGCGGACCCCACCGAACTCAAAAACTACCGCCCCATCTCGCTCCTCCTGTTTCCGGCCAAAGCCATCGAGAAGACCGTCAACAAGCAGCTGGCTGCCTTCCTCGAGACGAACGGATCCCTCGACCTCTCGCAGTTTGGCTTCCGGGCCAACCACAGCACCGAGACCGCCCTCATCGCAGCCACTGACGACATCCGAGCCCTGCTCGACAACGGAGAAACAGCGGCCCTCATCCTCCTGGACCTCTCCGCGGCGTTCGACACTGTCTGCCACCGCACCCTAGTGCAGCGTCTCAGCAACGTCGGAATCCAGGAGAAGGCACTAGAATGGATCATCTCCTTCCTCGCCGGAAGAACACAGAGAGTCCGCCTACCACCATTCAGATCAGAAGCCACCGAAGTCATCTGCGGCGTTCCTCAGTGCTCCTTGCTCAGCCCCACCCTCTTCAATGTCTACATGAGCCCCCTCGCAGACATCGCACGCCAGCACAACCTCAACATCATCTCCTACGCCGACGACACCCAGCTGATCCTCTCCCTCACCAACGACCCCGCCACCGCCAGAACCAACCTACACGAAGGGATGAAAGACGTAGCCGAGTGGATGATGAACAGCCGCCTGAAACTGAACTCAGATAAGACGGAAGTCCTCATCAAGGGATCCTCGCCCTCCGCCTGGGACGACTCCTGGTGGCCCCCCGCCCTGGGCAGCGCACCCAAACCAACGGCCCATGCACGCAGCCTGGGCTTCATCTTGGACTCCTCCCTCTCCATGGCCAGACAAGTCAACGCCGTCTCCTCGTCATGCTTCAACATCCTGCGCATGCTACGTAAGATCTTCTGCTGGATCCCCACCGAGACCAGGAAGACGGTCACCCAGGCCCTCGTCACCAGCCGACTGGACTACGGCACCGCCCTCTACGCCGGAACCACCGCCAAGCTCCAGAAGAGACTCCAGCGGATCCAGAACGCCTCAGCTAGACTCGTCCTCGACGTCCCCCGACACAGCCACATCTCCGGACACCTGAGAGACCTGCACTGGCTCCCGGTCAACAAGAGAATCACCTTCCGCCTCCTCACCCACGCACACAAAGCCCTACACAACCAAGGCCCAAGATACCTCAACAGCCGCCTCAACTTCTACACTCCCACTTGGCAGCGCCGATTAACCAGCAACGCCCTCGCCGCCGTCCCCCGCATCCGAAGAGCCACCACAGGAGGAAGGTCCTTCTCCTACCTGGCCGCCAAGACTTGGAACACCCTCCCGACCCACCTCCGCCTGACCCAAGACCACCTCGCCTTCAGGAAGCAGCTCAAGACCTGGCTGTTCGAGCAATAGCGGACCCCCCCTCCCCTCCCCCCAAGCGCCTTGAGGCCCTCCGGGTGAGTAGTGCGCTATATAAATGTGCTTGATTGATTGATTGATTGATTTAAAAAAAGAGTTAAATACTTAAGTGCTTTAGTTCTTCACCTCTGTGACCCAGCCTGGCCCATAAATGTGACTGAGCACTGCTCTGTTCTATTTGCTTCTGATGAAAATAATGTAAACACAGCCTTCCCTACACATTAAAAGAAAAATGTGGCCCTGTGCTAATTTAAAAATGAACTCAAGGCTGCAAGCTACTTTGCAAGTGTCTTGGATGTACTAGTCGGTCGCGATCGACTCCTTGGAGACACCTGTTATCGACACACTTTCACTGTGTAGTCCAGCCACCTAATGTTGGGCTTGGGCATTACAACTTGTTTTTCTTTGAAAAAGTTTAGAGTCATGGGACATGCCGTAACAGTGCCCTTAGTCCACGATGTGCATTGATTTTAAGGTGTCCAGTAGCTGCTCTGAAACAGACACACAGATTTTGCAGCTTTTTCAGGTCCCCTTGCGCTACTCCTCAAGACCAAAAACCCGTTTAATAATTGCCGCACTGGTAGTACATGTCCAGCTGCTTTCCTGGCTAGCTGACTGCCTGACATTTTCCACTGCTCATGACCGTCCTGCTTCAACGTACTGGCCCTTTCCATTTTTCCTTGGAAGCCTGCTTTGTAGAGTGAATGCAAGAAGAGGGTCATCTTTCAATTATGTCAAGGGTGCAACAGAAAATATGACTGGTCTGGCCAGCACAGTGTTTGCATCTTTTGCCCCTCCACCCCACTACCACAGTGATACTTCCTGAGAGTTCTGCCTTTACTTTCGCTGCAAGACGACCATTACGTTTATAAAGGGAAAGGTGATATGCTGTAACAAAATCAAATGGCAGTCTTCCTCAGAGAACCCTGACCTCTTCGGGCAACCGTACCCACTTGCCATTAAGAGGAGGAAGAGGCTACTTCTCCGGGTCCTGGGTTGCTTGTGTTCCGGTACAGGGTCTTGGCAGTTCGTACTGTACTGTTCCCATTGGAACAGGCTCAAGACTGATTTGCATATAGATGGGTTCAAACTGATGTGGCATGGTGTGAAAAATAACAATGGATTGGGATGCGGCCTGAGTAATTACCTGTGGCTGATGGATAAAATGCTTAAATTAATCTCACGTTTTGTTTACTTTTCCGGGGCTTCGGCGTCCTAACTGGCACCTAGCCTATGGGCACAGTCCTAGAGCACATCTGAGTGAGAAGACCAAAACAGGACATCTGTTTCGAAGCTGGCAGGACCCTGAAAAAGGAAGACTATGAGGAGTTTGAGTATAACTTAAATGCAGCTCTTCAAAACTCCCCCATGCTGAAGGAGAGCACTGCTCACACAGGAGTCTGGCGTTGAACAAAGAAGAAAGAAACGGTTACCCTCTGGTCCACCGCCATCAAGCTTAGTCCAGCTCCTCGTGAAGCTGTGAAGCTGAGGAGGCCTCAACAAAGAGCATCATGCTGCAACAATCATTGACTCCCTCGACCAAATAGTGGCAAACACTCCTAGTCCGAGCTGAAATCAATGCCGATCGTGCCTCTGAAAAAGATCACTTTGCTGATGCAACCTAACTGGCACCTGTAAGATCGGAGGATTCGAGGCACCAGTCCTGCAGAAATTGGTGCAGCTCTACGCCAGGCAGTAGTGGTTCTTTAGTCACATAAAGACTGGCAAGATCACCTACAAGCTTCCCCAAGGATGACTTTCAGAATGCTGCCACAGATTCCAAAGAAATACAAGCTGACCTTGGAAGAAGAGCTTGCTTTCAATGCAGCTCAGCATCCAGTGCCCTAGAAGCATAAAGACAAGATAACAATCCTAATATTCCAGCCACCTACACCCGGGCTATCCCCCACCCCCCTGCCCCATGACCTCCCACCTACAACAAGGCTCAACCTAGAAGTTAGTGCGCTCCTATTTTGACATCCCCTTTGGCAAAGGAGATCTCTATGACCAGCCTAAAGGAATGGGAGGCTTAAGATGATTACACACTAGACCCTACAAACAACTCCATCTGAAGTCATTCCCAGAAAAGCCATCCCCACCAGATGATGACGCGCATATTCCGTGATTCAAAGGGCATCTCACTGCCACAAGGTGGACATACATGTCCTACAAGTTGAGGATGACATCCTGGTGGAGACCCCAACCAAAACTGAATGCACTGTTCAATTTCTCTCCATGCTCAGGGGCATGTTAAAATCGTCCCCAGATAAATTTAAAGAGCTAGTTAAAGCAAAGGTTGCCACACCATGTTTCGAAAAGGATCTGTGTCAGGGTCACCCCTTTTCCTGCCAAGACTCCTTTGTGGTGCAGACAGCATGGAAACGTGCCTCTGTGTGCTCCCTCAGCCTTCTTCTGGGCCAGTCAAGGAAAAGAAGCACCATGGCACTGCCGGCAAGTGTGTGGCAATGGGAGCAGGTACTCACTGGAGTATCGCCAGCTCTTTTTGTTTACTGTCAAGGTATGACAGGTTTCATTGGAAGGAATTGGAGGTGTAAGGTGCAGCATCTCCCCGAAATCTGCAGGAAGGTGGAGGGAAGGGGTGGATTCGGGCGGACTTAAATGGGGGAAGACTATTTTGAATGCGAACATACAGTTTGCACTGGATGCCTCCAACCCTGCTTTCTGCAGTATTAATATGAGCATTCTGCTTCACCGGCATGCAAGGCTACACATCATTGAGTTCCTTCAGGAGGCACATCACCTCCCCAACACTACATGCCTGGGGGCTGTCCACACTTATAATTCAAAGGCCCTAACCTTAGGAGTCACTACATTACCCAGTGTTCATGCAGTGCTTTGCACTTATCGCCGGACATCTCCGCCAAGGTGGCATTCATATCTTTCCATACCAGAATGACTGGCCGATCAAGAGCAGCAGCAGACAATGCGTAGTACACACTCATACACTGGTGTCTTGTTCACAGTGAGGGGTTTTTCATAAATATCAAGAAATGTCACCTCTAACTCCCAACAAATACAGCTTTCCCAAAACAGCGGAGGTTGATGGCATTTCGGCAACCACTGCCTCTTTTTCTGTCCATTGGTCAACTCACTGTAAGGACTGAAATGAAGCCTACAGTGTGATGGTTTCTTGCATAGCAATTGTGCCACTCACCAGTCTTCTGTTGCTCTCTCTCTCTAAGTGTCTTGTGAGGCAGTGGTCACAATGGAGATGTCATTGGGAAGAGCAAACGTTGATAAAGATCAGAACTCAAAGCGGTTTGCAGTGGTGGATCAACAACATCCTGTTGCTCGGCAGGCCTTTTTTAGACCCTCTTCTGCAGCTTACCTTCACCAGTGACTCATCACACATTGAGTGGGGTCCACGTCAACAGGACTGTGCGAAGAACCTGGCCCCTCAGCATTAGGGCCAACACATTGACTACCTATAACAACTAGCACATTCATGGCTCTTCAAGATCCCTGTACTAGGATATTTGAACTGAGTGTTTGTTTTTTTCCAAAACACAATTCAGTAGCTGGAAGGTCATTGAATATCTTAAATGTCAAGAGGACACTCCTTTAGTATATTATCTGAAAGAAACGCACAGTTCTAGATTCTTTACCTTAGAATTACCCCCAGGCGTCAGACAAGGACTGGAAAGTTTTCGTCAGCCGTATCCCTACGCATCGGAAGGTGGCGTTGTGCTGCTCCGCGTCCGTTGTTGGCGTGGTGGTCACCGAGATGACGTCGCGGTAGCTACTTAGACCCAACCTTTGCGCGGTGACGTCGGTTCTTTCTTTTTCCGCACCAGCAAGCACAGATCCAGAGAGAGTGGTACCCCCAGTCACTTTTGACTGAGTTTTTCAAGGCCTTTTTGTCTCGGTTTCTTGAGTCGATTGACTCCTGGTGCCATAGGGATGCCAGTTTTAAGTCCTGCGGGGACTGTCATCGCATTATGTCGGTGACTGACCAGTACCACGTGTCTCTAATGCCAGGGACATGTCCATGACCTCAAGTCGTGCCCTTACTGCCAGGCCATGGCGCTGAAGGCTTTGTGGGAGCAGTCACGAAAGTTGCTTGAAGTCCGGCAGTCGGCTCCACACCATTCCAGGTCCCGGTCCCGTGGGAGGTCGAGGGACCTTTCGTGGAGCCATCACCATCGTTTGTCAGGATCGAAGTCTTCACACTCTGGGTCAGGTAAAAGGCGCCATTGCTCTCCGACTGACTACAGCAGAATCCAGCAGCAGCTTCGTGACTCTTCCCCAGCCCAGCCGAACCAGCACTGTCGTCGGGACCCGCTACCTCCGCATCGGACCTGACTCAGCCTGGAGCCAGGATCATCTCAAGCCAAACAACGAGACTTGCCCTGCCAGCCTGCAACGTACCTTATATTCATCTCGATCCTGGACCGCAACAATTTGCCATGAAAATACCTACACCATGGGCTTGACCCATTGGAATTGATAAGGACGTTATCTTAGTCTTTCAGGACGTGATATTTACTAATCTTTCACTGCATTAGAATAGGATAGTCCACCATGTGAACCATGCATACTTGGTGCTTTTGTGGGAAGCGTGAATAGGATCTCCCTACGCATTGATCGGACAACTTTGATGGCTAGAAAATATCTACACCATTAGGACATTGGTGGTTCAGACTTACATGTCCCCTGGAATCTACAAGTGGTATATCTGACAAGGTCCTGAAGAAGGTGGTTGTCGAACATCATTTAATCCACGGAAACGCGCGTAGACCAATCTAGTGCAGAGTCTCATACATTGTTATTGAGACATCTTGAGTACCATGTTGGGATATAGATCGCATTGATGTTTTGAGAGTGAAAGCAGTGGTATGATAGCTGGTATGAGTGGTTGTGTGTGAGGTGATCCAGGGGGGTGTAGCAAGAAATGTTTTTTATATTTGTGTATTTTATAACTATCATGGTTTAAAAGAAATATATGTATCAATGAACATATGTATTGCAGGACTGAAGCCTTTATACAATTATTTGATGAATTGATGTGTTGAGAAAAAAAGACAAAAACAAAAATATTTTATAATGATAAACTTTTTGATATAATTAAAAATATATTTTGAGATAAACTGATTTGTTTAGGGGTGTACTTTTTGAAATGGATTGGTTAATTATGTGAATTTGTCATTGGATATAAGTACTATGGTCTACGAGGGAAACACTGATACTATTGCTCTCCGGCTTCCCCTTGCCTTCCCGGGTTCGTGGGCAACTCCGGCCCAGCTGCAGCAATTTCTGTCAGCCATGGCCCGCCTCTTTGAGCCTTCGGAGGAGGGGGGGGGGGCCCGCTCTTCATTGTTTGCGGTTCCGGCTCCAACATTGCTGTCCGCCCCGGCGCCGCAGGGCCCCCAAGGATCCAGGGCTGGATCCGGGTTGAGGCCGGTTGACCTCGTGATACCTCCAACCGACATAGACCACACCAGCACCACCTCCCCACCAGCACCACCTCCGACGTCGCCCATGTCCCTGGACGACGACATCGTCGTCGTCCCAGGTTTCAGCCCTGATGTGGACACTGCGTCGCTCTGCGCAGATTCCGACGCCCCTTTGTCTAGCTTCCTTATCTTCGGCCTGTTCAGCAGCCTTCCGCGGAAGGGGAGGACTAAGAGGGGTCTGAGGACTCTCACAGCACAGTGTGAGTTTGACCCGGACTGGGTTGAGAAAGTGGGGGATGCCAGCGGTCTTGATAACTCTACTGAACTTGGCATGCTAACTCCTCTTACCGTGGCTACGGAGGAGGGTGCGAGTTACGCGGTGGGGCTGCGTAGGGCAGCCGAGGCTCTCCACTTCCAACTCCCTACAGTGGCCGTAAGGACTAACCTCCTGACAGAATTGCTTCAGCCGGCGGTTACCTCTGCCGAGGCACTGCTGCCTTTTAATGATGCACTTACAGACGTTCTTTTGGGCACCTGTTCCAGGCCCAACACAGGGGCTCCTGTGAAAAGGAACGTGGCCCAACGCCATCGCCCGGCCGACCCCATATACTTTTCCCAACACCCCACCCCTGAGAACTTGGCTGTTCAAGCCTCTGGCTCCCAAAGCGCATTCCCTTCCGCACCCCTGGACAGGGAATCCAAGAAACTGGAACAGTTCGGTAAGAAGATTTTTTTCTTCCGCCAGTTCAAGGCTGCGGTCTGTGAACACCGCATGCCTCTTGGGACGTTATTCCCACTCTGTGTGGGATATGGTGGCGCAGGTGCTGCCTCAGTGTCCGGAGGAGGCCCGGACAGTGCTCTCTCAAGCGATTGCAGAAGGGAAAGATGCAGCGAAGTTCACAATTCGTTGTGGCCTTGACTCCGCCAACTCGCTGGGCAGAACGATTTCCACGACAGTAGCGCTCGGTCGCCACGCCTGGCTGAGGACAACTCGTTTTTCCGGGGATGTCCAGAACACCTTTATGGACATGCCCTTTGGCATTCACCTTTTTGACCATAAAGCAGATAGTGCGTTGGCACACTTTATGGACTCGCAGGCTACGGCCAAGTCCTTGGGCCTTTCGGCCACGCCCCCTCCTCCGCCTTCTGCTTTTCGCTCCTTTCTTGGCCACCTCGCCGTTGGCTTCATTGCCATAGGCCTGCGCATCCACGGGCAGGGGACCAGCGGGTGGGTCAGTCCACCTGCACCATGGCCACCACTGACTCCAAACCTTCCTAGTCCGGTCTTTCAGGCCCATCAAACGCCAGTGGCCGGCAGGATCCGCCATCACCTCCCTCACTGGTGCACCATCACTTCGGACAGGTGGGTTTTACAGATTAGTCCGAAGAGCTACTCCCTCCCCTTTGAGACTACTCCTCCAGCCATGCCACCCCAGTACCACCGCATTTCGGGGGATCATTTGGCACTTTTTCACCAGGAAGTTGCGGTCCCCTTGATCAAGGGGGCCATTGAGTGCGTTCCTGCTCTAGAAGTAGGACATGGTTGTTATTCCCACTACTTTCTGGTGCCCAAGAAGGACGAGGGCCTGTGGCCTATCTTGAACTTCAGGGACGTTAATTGCTTGCTCCGGAAGAAGTTCAAGATGTTAACTCTGACTCAGGTCTGGTCTGCCCTCGATTCTGGAGACTGACTGTTAGCGTTGGACCTGCAGGATGCATACTTTCATATTCCCGTCCTGCCGGCCGGACCACAGGCGTTAGCTGCGGTTCACGGTAGGCCACGAGCATTTTCAGTTTACCGTGCTCCCTTTTGGCCTTACCAGTGCCCCTCGGGTGTTAAGGAAAGTGATGGTGGTGGTCGCCTCCCACATCCAGACTACAGCCGACCTCCTGCATTTGCTGGGGTTCGCCATCAATGTGCCGAAGTCGCACCCGATTCCCTCTCATAAGTGCCTCTTCGTCGGAGCGGTTCTGGATACGACGCAGTTTCTGGCCTATCCTCCCGAACAGCTAGTCCAGGATATTCAGGCTATGATTCCGATCTTTCGGCCTCTATCCTGTGTTTTGGTCAGGATGACCCTGAGGCTGCTGGGCCTCAGGGCCTCCTGCATCCTGATGGTCACTCATGCCAGACGGCATATGCAGGCTCTGCAGTGGGGCCTGAAGTTCCAGTGGGCGCTGTATCAGGGAAACCTTTCCGATTCCGTCCAGATCTCAGAGGGCACTGCACAGAAGCTGCAGTGGTGGCTCACGAACTGGAATTGGGTCCAGGGCAGATCACTCTCCCTTCCCCAACCGTAGCACACAGTAGTGACGGACGCCTCCCTCCTGGGATGGGGGGGCCACATGGGCGAGGTGGAGATCCGAGACCTCTGGTTTCTGGCGCAGTCCAGGCTCCATATCAACCTTCTGGAGCTTCAGGCGATCCGTCTTGCACTGAAGGCATTCCTTCCCTCTGTCAAAGGGAAAGTGGTGCAGGTGTTCACAGAGCGCACCACCGCCATGTTGTACTGCAACAAACAGGGCGGGGTGGGGTCGTGGACCCTATGTCAGGAGGCTCTGCTCCTCTGGTCATGGCTGGAACAGCAGGGCATTTCTCTGGTGGTTCAACACCTGGCAGGATCACTGAATGCCAGGGCGTCCAAACTCAGCCGCAGGTGCATGATGGATCACAAATGGCATCTTCACTCGGATGTCGCGCAAGGTCTCTTTCGACAATGGCGAGAGCCTTGGTTAGATCTATTAGCCATCGAAGAGAACACGCAATGTCAGCAATTCTGCGCGTTGGAGTTTCCAAGGCGGCGCTCGCTAGGCAACGCTTTTCATCGAGTGGAGTTGCAGTCTGTTGTACGCCTTTCTGCCTATACCACTTCTGCCCAGAGTTCTGAAGATCAGGTGCGACCGGGCCCAAGTCATTCTTGTGGCACCGGACTGGGCTAGAAGAGTTTAGTATGCTGAGCTACTCAGTATGACTATCGATTCCCCGATCCGACATGCCTCTTTGAGAGGATCTTCTATTGCAGCAGCAGGGGATGGTCCTCCACCCGAACCTGTCCAGTCTCCACCTCTTTGCGTGGAGATTGAGCGGTGGCAGATGATTCCTTTCAACTTGTCTCCTGAAGTCTGTGATATCATTCTGGCAGCCAGGCTTCCCCCACTAAGTTGGTATACTACTGCAGGTGTAATACATTTGTGGCATAATGCACAGCAAAGGCTGTGGACCCCCTTTCTGCCCCTCTTTCAGAAGTTCTTCTGTTCCTTCTTTCTTTTGTCCAGCAGGGCTTTGCTCTGAGCACTATCAAGGGCTACCTTTCTGATATTTCGGCCTTTCTCAGGCACCCTGATCAGCCCTTTATTTTTAAGTCCCCTGTTGTAAATGGATTACTCAAAGGCATTACTCATCTCTTCCCCCCTATTCCTTTCGTAATGCCACAGTGGGACTTGAATCTAGTTCTTACATATTTAATGTGCGCTCCCTTTGAGCCTCTTCACAACTGTCCTCTTCGTCTGCTAACTTTGAAGACTGCTTTCCTGTTTTCCATCACCTGTTGCCTGGAGAGTGAGTGAGCTCCAGGCTCTCTTGTTAACCTCCTTTTCTATCTGTCCACCCGGACAAGGTTGTGCTCAGAACCCGTCCATCCTTTCTGCCAAAGGTTGTCACTGCCTTTCACATCAGGCACACCATCACTTTGCCCACCTTCTTTCCGCATCCTTCTAGAGAGGGAGAGGCTCCACCGTCTGGACCCAAAACTTTCGGTCTAATTTTACCTGAACTGCACAAAACAATTCTGGCATTGGCGCCAAGAAAGTCGGGCCTTACACAAGCGGACTATCCCTCAAAGGGTCGTCTTGTGTATTAAAGCCTGTTATTCTCTGGCTAAAAAGGAACCTCCGGTGGGGCTACACGCCCATTCCACCAGAATGACGGCTGCCACCACGGCATTGGGACGTGGTGTCACCTTACAAGACACCTGTCAGGCAGCTATGTGGGGCTCGCTGCACACTTTTACTCAGCCTGGATAGCCAAGTCCGGACAGACCGCTTTTTTGGCTGTTCTGTTTTCCAGGACTTTCTGGTGTGATCTTGGTTCGCTGACCCACCATCAGGGGTTGGTATTGCTGGGGTATCTTTTCTAAGGTAAGGAATCTATCACTACGTGTTTCTTTTCAGATGAAAAAGTTACTTCCCTTCGTTAATGATATATCTGTAAGAAACATTAGTTAGTGATAGATTCCTTACCGCCCCACCCATCCTCCCCGTTCTGCGAACTGATTTCTAGAGTTAAGGTAATCCCTTTCAGGGCCCTATTTTCAATGCACCACTTGTCAGTATCTTGCATGGCTCTGCGGTCCTGACGCGGAAAGTCTTGTACAGAACTGACGTCAGCGCGCGAGGGCGGCGTCTGAGTAGCTGCCGCAACGTCAACTTGGTGACCACGACGCCAACGACTGACGCGGAGCGTGCTGCGCCACCATCCGACGCGCAGGGGTACTAATGACAAACTTTCCGGATCCAGTCTGATGCCTGGGGGTAATTCTAAGGTAAGGAATGTATCACTAACTAACGTTTCTTACAGATATATTGTTACAGAAGGTAAGTAACTTGTTTGACAGGACAAACTGTCTGAAAAACTAACTCTGTAGCTCTTGCTAAACTTCATAAAGGTCTCCCCATTTCCATGGCAGGGATTGCAAGGTGGATTGTCCAGTGTATCTGTTGGAATTTTACTCCTGTTACTGTATTTTCCTCTTTTCCATCATCTACACTTTCCTTTCATTGGAACCTTCCTCTGTCCTTCTTTCTTTTCTTTCCCCCCCTCCCTCTGTCCCCTCGGTAGGTACAACACTTCTGTTGGCCGAGAGGCTACCTTAAAATGTTGGTGTGAGAACCTTCTCTGGCAGAGCAGCTAATGGGCGTGGAACTGTGGAGGTGGAATAAAGATGTTTCTTACCTGAAAAGACACATTCGCATCCGAAGGCTTCCCCTCGAGTATAGTAACAGACAACTGGTTACAATTCACTTCAACAGCTATTTTGTCATTCTTGTCTAATTTAGGCATCACACAGTTAAAGACAGCTCTTTACTGTCCCAGGGCCAACAGCATCGTTGAGAGGGTCAACAGAATGATCAAAGAGCACATCCAACTTGCATGCATCAACCAGTTGCCTGATGAGAGAGTTTTACAAGACATGTTATGCGCCTTCCATACAACACCTAATCAAACCCCTGGCACCTCTCCATTTTCGTCCCTCAAAGGGAGAAAGCCTGGTACCAAGTTCTTTAATAATTGGATTGTTGGGGGGGGGGGGGGGGGGAAACTGTGGAGCAGGATGAGGGAAAAAGCAGAAAAGTCAGTGCACATCAAAACCGGTATAAAAGATACTATCTCATCAAACATGGAACCAAAGAACAGAAATGTTCAATTGGAAACTGGGTGTCAGTAGTGGGGAAAGTGAATCCAAATTCTTTGACCCCATGAAGATTGTGGAGGTGAAACAGAACACTGTAACCCTTGAGAACGGTCAAAGCTGGAGCATGGATAAATTGTCAAAATCCCCAGACTTGGCTTTGGCAAGTTCCACCTGCTCAACTAACACAATAATCAACTTCCCACAACACTGCAAGGAGGAATAAGACCGGGTTTCTATATTCAGACCTTTATCACTCAGCACCTTTCATTGTTGGTTTTATTCTTGCTTAGTAGCTAGTCTCCTCTTCCTTTAGGGGAAGATGTGTTGTAATTTTACTCCTGTTACTGTATTTTTCCCTTTTCCATCATCTACAATTTCCTTTCATTGGAACCTTCCTCTGTCATTACTTTTCCCTTTTCTTTCCCCCCTCCCGCTTTCCCCTTGGTTGGTACAACTTTTCTGTTGGCTGAGAGGCTACCTTAGAATGTCGGTGTGAGAACCTTATCTGGCAGAGCAGCTGCTGGACGTGGAACTGTGGGGGTGGAATAAAGACGTTTCTTACCTGAACCTGGCATTTCCTTCGTCTTTGTAACAGTTTCCAAATTTGTCATGCCAAAGCCAACTGTTTACTCAAAGTACTTACAGTGGAGAACAGTCCAGGCACAAAATAGGGGCCACCATGGCTTTCTAAGGCAACATCCTGTTAGCAGAAATCTACCTGGTGAACACCACACACCTTTCGAAAGCGCTACTGTATGGACATACTAGTCTGTGTATACAAGTGGAGTATGCAGGGCCTAAAATCAGAAAAGGAAACAGAAAAGGCTCTAGGTTGGGGGTCTGAGCAAGCAGATCGGGGAGGATCTGATTGCTTAAAAGCAAGAGCCCTCACTCACCCAAAGGGGTGTCCTGCTTCATTATCGGGCAGCTCCTTATTGAGCCGGCACTGAAATGCCCAACAGGCCCCATCGAGGTGACTCTTTGCCAGTGGTCTTTTAAAATAAGACATTGTGATGAAGTGTAAGTGGAGATGCTGTGTGTGTAGGTTGATGTAAGCTTGGCAGAGAGGCTAGTTTGCAGCTTGCTGGACGCCATTCACTCTGCAGCTAGTGTGGTCTCTGCCATCACCCAAGGGACCATTTACTTACTCAAATTGGGTTGGATGTTTGCTCTCTTAAGGTATACCCTACACTTTGAGGGTGACTTTTGAAATTGGTTTATGTTGCTAATTACCACTACTATAACCCCAATCATTGGTAGATTAGGTTACATGGTCCTGACTAAGTGCCCAGATACGCAGAGACTTTGCATGGCATGAAACGTGTTGAGCGATTTTCTCACTTTCCAGCGAGCTGAACCGGATCATTGTCTCCAACACAATCACCCTTTGTTTTTATTTATAACAAGAGGTCCCATGTATTAAAATGTTCAGGGTCTCTTATTTATGTTTATACCACACTTACACCAATCTTCACACACAGCACCTCCTCTTATATCTTATACTTATCACGGCGCCTTATTTTAAAAGTCCTCTAGCAAAGAACCCTAATGGGCATTGCAACGCTGGCCCAATAAGACGCTGCTCCATGATGAAGCATGCCACCCATATGGGTGCGTGAGGGCTCTTGCTTCTGAGCAGTCAGACCCCCCTCCCCAATCTGCTTGCTCAGGACCCCCCCTTCCTTCCACCCACCTACTGCCTTTTATGATTCTTCTAGGAACTGCATACTCCACTTGTATACATGTACGTATAGGGAGCTTGTATGCTGGGCCTAGATGCACTCTCAGTCCTCCCCACCCCCCATTGTGTTCATACTACTCTGTTAACAGGTCATGCGTGGTCAAACTGTGTAAAGAACATTGGTCCAAACAGCTGTATCATCTGCCTGCTGGCTACCATTTAAGTGGAAACTGCTCCAATATCAAAAGAGAGCATGTTTATCTACAGCCATGCATGCTATGAACTGAAAATGTTTATTAACCTGTAAAAATGCTTTTGTCACATACAGTGCCATAGATTTACATGCACCCACTCTCCTTCTCAGAAGTTGAATTGATGATGCATGTTTACTTTTCTCACACTTCTTCTTTACCAGCATACAATTCTTTATGGCACATCACATCACATCATTCTTACTCTACACTGCACGTTTACCTCTCACCCAATAAGCTGAAAAAAAACTATGGTGGAGTCGCTGCCAATGCCCATTGTAGACTAAAGGAGAAGTTACAGCACATCCCGTAACTCGAAAGTTCTTTGAAGAAAAACAAGTTGTAATGTCTGGGCCCAACACTAGCTGGCAAGTTTATGCAGATCATGTCAATCTATAATCCTACATGTTACAAATAAATGTTTGCGGAGTAAGTAACATTTCCCTTCTTTTCTAGCAGGCTGACTATGAATGCTTTTACTGATTTTGTTGAATTCATGCAAAGATTTTCTTAACTATTGTTCACGGATTCCTTAGATAGCGTTCTTTTTCTTAAGAAAATAGACAAATGCTGGCAGGATCATTGTCGACAAATGGTAAGTACATGATTTCACTGGTGTTTGTTGGTGGTTTTAAATCAGACCGTTTGCAAGCAGTAACATTTCCAAAACAGGAAGTCCCTTTGCTAAAATATCATTTGTGGCAGGCGAGATGGCTCAGTTAGTTAATTGCTTGCTCTTGACATCTGGTGTGGCCTCCTAATCTAATGTTAAAATCTCTTTTAAGGTCCGTGTAAACGTTTTATCCTTCCAAGTATAATGAATGGAGCAGTATTGAATTGATTAATATTAGCCTGTTACAGTTTTCAATTCCTGCTGCAGTGAGTCATCTAGCACAGGTTATACTAAATTCCTGCTAAATCTTACACCCTACTATTCAGCTTCCACAACTTCCCAGAGCACCTGACTGTTATTCTTCCAATATTCTATCTGTTTTTATCCTCCCAATGTATGCCCCCATACCATTTAACGATAGTCACAGTAGAATCTTGGTTGCAGTGTGTATCCACATTGCATACCTGCTTATTTAGGTCATATGTTACCTATTTCTCCCAAGGTTTTTACACTGCTTTGCTATTTTTCCTTCTTAATTTGATTTTCACTTTCAATTGTGCAGAATAGTGTAAGGTGTATTTTTATTTTAGTTGTGCTTGTACCTAAACTGCTACTATGTCCTACTTTCCCTTAATGCAAACTCAAGACATGCTGCATTGTTGCATCTGAAGATGAGAGAAAATGCTTTCACATAGCAGATCTGAAGGCTAGGTAGACTTGCAGATTTTGCAAGGTTGAACATGCTTGTTAGGTCTCTGCAGCAGACCGCTGTAGCTATGTGTGTGAGCCCTCATGCAGTGCTAATTTTAGCCATTGGTTGTGGGTGAAGCCCACTGCACTCATTTTGGAGAACAGGTACTTATTTTTTCTCCTCTGATATTGACCATGAGCATGAAGGAAAAAAACACAAACTGAAAAGGAGGGAGAGAGACTGAAAAACAGACACAAAGGGAGAAAGCAGAGACTTGCAAAAGTATGTAATGTAATTGCATTTATATATCGCTTAATACCCCTGACGAGGCGTCAAAGCGATTTATCGGCGAGTTGCAAGATACTCCGCAACCCATAAAGGATTAGTGGTGAATTAGTATAGAGAAATATGTAAATAATTTGAGTGCTGGATAGGTTAGTCAGTTATTTGGATTGAGAAGTATAGTAGAGGGAATAAGTGTGCATTTATATCGTGCTTGCTACCCCTGATGAGGTGTTTAAGCGCTTTGTTGGCGAGTAGCCCGCTACTCTGGAACCCGTAAAGGATAAGTGGTGAATTAGTATAGTGAACTATGAAAGTAATTTGAGCGCTGTATATGTTAGTCCGTAATCTGGATTGAGAAGGATAGTGGAGGGATAGAAGGAGAAGATTTTCATTTATATAGTGCCTGCTACCCCTGATGAGATGTTGACCCGCTTTTTGATGAGTAGCATGCTACTCCGGAACCCAAACAGGATTAGTGGTAATTAGTATAGGGAAAAATGCAATTAATTTGAGCGGTGGACATGTTATTTTGTTTTTAGATCTCGCCAAGTGACGCAGCGCATGCGCTGCTTGCCTTTGCGAGATCTATTGTTGTGGGTTTTGAGTCTGAAGGGGGACAGGACATGGGCACGATTACTGCGTAGGGCTCGAGGGACAGCAAATGTGCACGCATACGGCGCGTTAGCAAAACAACTGCCTGCCTGCTCCCTCCCTCCCTCTCTGTCTCTATTAGGCCCTTTCTGCTTCAATTATATGCCGCTTTTTAAAAAATCATTTGCATGGTGGCCGCTTCACATTACTTTCTCAGCACGGGCGTCATGCTTTAGATTTCAGTGTGGTGCCCGCTTATCACCACAACGTGCATTACTTTAATATTACCTGCTTATCACTGCAACCTGCATTGCTTTAATATTACCTGCTTATCACTGCAACGTGTATTAATTTAATATTATCACCGTTTCCACTGGTGTTCTGATAAATTCATTTCTTGCGGTGACCGGCCAGACCTCAGACGCAGCTGTTACATGCTCTACGGTGTTGCTCAAGGAGGCCTCCCAGGCTCCGTCGTCTTTGTTGTTGGGAAATTCTCATGCGCCATATAGTTTTCGTGTCTTTATTCAGTGTTGTGAGCGCGGCTGGGTGACGTCAGTGTTGGTCACAGACTTTTGCACTGACTGACCTGTGCACGCCCCAGCACATTACATTATCCCTGCCTCCACCGGTGTAGTGATTAATTCATTTCTTCTGGTGTGCGGTGACTGGCCAGCCCTCTGATGCGGCCTTTACATGTGCCACAGTGTTTTTCTAGGAGGCCTCCCGGGTTTTGTAGATTTAGATAGCGTGAACAGGACACGAAATGCACATTCATTATTTGGTAGGCACGGGGAAATTAAAGTGAGGTTAAGTGATTTACCCAGATAAACCTGATAGTGAGCCAAGGCTCGTTTAAAAAAAATCATTTGCATGGTGGCCGCTTAGCATTACGTTCTCTGCACGGCGGCCATGCTTTAGATTTCAGTGCATGTGACACGGGGGGGAGAGGGGGTTTCGTCCTTAGCAAATCAGGTATAGACGAAATTACAATCATATATAACAAAGGAAAGTATCTGGTTTATGTGTTTCACCGCTATTTATTTTATGCGGAGAAGAAACAACGACCATTAGGTTCATATGTTCCTGGTATATGGTTTACATTTTTTTCATGAGGCATATTGATAGTGGATATTCATTTCATGCCTGAGAAGCGATACAATTCACACCCGAAATTTTTAGAATTTACCTACATTTGTCATATGAATATACAATTAACACAATACGAGAATTTGACAAAAGCAAAACTAAATTAAACAACATGTACAATATTACACCAGCATAACACTTTAATTACAAGATCCCCTTTTGGCCATTCAATAGGCAAATTTTAGCGGAGAAACTTGAGCCACATGGGAAATTTCTCTTAACTCCTGCGGGATGTATAGTACATTGTACACCCTTATTATGGAGCGTAGGAATTAATTATTGCCCTATGTGGTGGATACACTGGAACAGCCGACGCGTTTCTAATCCCTGCTGTGAATCACGGGATTGTCATCAGGGCGTTGGGACACGGTGTAACCTATAAATGAAATTAAGTGGACTAATTAAAACGTGGGGAATCTCCTCTTCTAAACTTATTTACAATGTGCTATTTTTCAAGCTATGTACCTGAAGTTAATGGTGTTGCTTCAAGGACGATGAAAATAGCTTTGAGCTCTTTAATAAAGGAACTAGAACCATCAAGGACATACCTGTTATTTAAGAGAGCACACTCTGGTGTATAATATTTGCAGTTATCGGGCCATTTCAAGTGGCAACTTACATTTAAAATCAAGGGAGGAAGCGGAAAGTGATTTACTTGTACCACCTTCAGCCGGTGCTAAGCCGTCACTCTTCAATCGTATGCCACCGATTATAAACGTCTTTTTAATCTGCCAGAACAAACAACACACCCCTGGTTTTAAATTGAAGGTCTGATATTAACCAATTTAAACTGACCATGCGTTTACTAATCTACACTTACTATTACTAGCGTCTTAGTATCTTAGTGTGTTATGGAACTCGACTTTCTCAAAACCTCGTGGATGCAATTTTCCTACACGTGATCTAAACAAAGAAAACGCGATCAGTACATTTAGTACTCTTTATTGCTTCTTCGCGCTAATGGATGCAGATTCTTTTGTTCACTTACTTTAGTTAGCGGTCGGTTCTCACTGCGGGTCATCCTCGATTGTAACAATTTAGGAGCCGGTGACCACGCGAGATGCAGCTAAAATAAAACCGGCACCGGAAGCAGAAGTGGTGTATTTGGCAATGTATCTTGGGGCACGTAGTTTTTTACAGGCAGAACATATACCATTTTTTTACTATATTGTGTGCGCCTTGTATTGAAAAGAACTTTATTCTTAATTTAAGAACAGGTGCGGCTTAAATGAAACCGGCACCGTAAGCAGGAGTCACGTCTTTGGCAGTGTATCTTGTGGCACGTAGTTTTTTAAAGGCAGAACATATACATTTATCTAATTATTATGGGCATATTGGTTTCAGAGCCGCGAATGTTGTCGGCGGGCCCCATTCAACAGTGTGAATTAGAGCGGACTAATGCATCGTGATCTCCTTTAAAAGCCAAACATCTATATTGTGTGCGCCTTGTATTGAAACAACTGGTGCATTAAAATAACTTAATTCTTAATTAAAAAGCAGATGACTTGCCCAGTATAAGTTCAATATAGGTGATATAATCGCCATTATATCACCACATAAATCACCACATCACCACATAAATGATGAATTTCACTAAAACCACATTATTCAATTGCGTCCTCCAGATTAGAAAAATTAAAATTACTAGATTTCAATAATAGTCAAAAAATAATAATTGCAGGCCTGTTCGGCAGTGTGTTTTCCAACAGGGGACCCAGGGCATTCGGTCAAGTTGACTATGTCAACTCATCCAGACCATGCACCACAGTGTCTCGCTAGGAGGCCTCTCGGGCTTTGTAGTTTTAGATAGCGTGAACCGGACACGAAGGGCACATTCATTATTTGGTAGGCACGGGGAAATTAAAAGGAGTTTAAGTGATTTACCCAGATAAACCTGATAGTGAGCCAAGACTCGTTTTCAAAAAATCATTTGCATGGTGGCCGCTTCACATTACTTTCTCTGCATGGGCGCCATGCTTTAGATTTCAGTGCGGCGCCCGCTTATCACAGCAATGTGCATTACTTTAATATTTCCCCTGCCTCCACTCTTGTAGTGGTTAATTCGTTACTTCCGGTGTGCGCTGACCGGCCAGCCCTCTGATGCTCAAGGAGACCTCCTGGGCTCCGGTCGTCTCTACTCAGGAGAAATTTTCATGCGTCATATAGTTGTTCATGTTCTTTATTCAGCGTTGTGAACACCGTGTGTGTCAGGCTGCATTATGTTCGTGTTGGTCGCCGCCCTCTGCACTAACTGGCCTGTACACGCCCCAGCACCTTTTACCATCCGCATAAGTCATAGGAATACACGAGTCCCAAGTCAAGGACATGGGATGACCCCCGCCTCCAGTTCTGACCATCTCTCTGTTCTTGTGTGAGTCACTGTCATTTCCTGTGCTTTCATCTGTACTTTGCCTTGCTGCTTACCCACTTTGTGATCTTGGACTGGTTTAAACTAGTTAAACTAAACTAGTTTAAACTATATTTTTATGTGCATTTTGACAGTATTTGCCTTTAAAATGCTAAAGGTTTTCAACTTTCAACTTTCTTCATAATTGTATTTTGGACTATTCAGCATATTTTAAAATCAAGATGCTCTTCACATTGCAAGTCTGCATTCGATGGTTTGAGAAATGTAGAAGCAGGCATCATTATCCCTGTTGTAAAAAAATGTGCATGGCTATTTTTTCATGTCATCAGCTCCTATTGTCCATTTTATGCAGTTTTACATAGCAAATATTTGGCTGAGAGCATCAGAGCACTTACATGAGAACCAGATGTCGCAATTTTTTGTAGACACTGAAAGATCAAGTAAGGAACACAGAATGCTCCGCCCTCATCTCACCTGGCTGCTGCTTGTTACTCCAGTCTTCCTGGTGGACTCAGACTTCCCAGGCCTTTGTATGCTGGTCTCCCAGGCAACTAAGACCATCTGCCAAGTCCCGTAAGGATCTTTCAGATCCTTAGAGAGGTAGGGCCTGGCCAGCAATGAAGCCCCAGTGCAGCACAGCACCGGTAAGGCCTGCTCCTTCCACCCCCAAAACAGTACACATACCAAACAAAAAGTAAAATAATAACAAGTGCCACAAACTTCTATTAACAGCAGAGGAAAACTCGACCAGGCAGTCGGTCACCTATAGCACATCTTGCGGTCAAGGTTCTGTAGGCTTTGGCTATTGCAGGTCAGGCGTTGTTTTTTTGTTGTTGTTTTTTTTTTAGTTTTAGATAGCGCAAACCAGACCCGAAGGACACATTCATTATTTGTTTGGCACAGGGATATTACATCATTTACCCAGAATCATCTGATGTTGAGCCTACTTTGCGTAACGGGCACTTCACACTACAGCTGCTTATAATTGTCATATGTAATGCAGTACTCACAATACTGTTCTGTGGTAGCTACGCAACATTTCGGAATAGGCTTGGAACACCATGATGTCATCTGGTAGGTCACAATCACAGATCTGTCTGGTATTTTCTTGTGTTCCTAAGGACACTGCTTCTTGGTGAAACCGTGTACGCCCTTCACGGGCAGAGCAGCCTCACACAGGGCCTCATACTTATAAAGCAGAGTCTTGTCTAACTCTGCCTTTCTGTCCTTTCAGAGGCACAGACAGCTTTAGAATTGGTTCAGTGCTCCAATGGCCTGTCTTCTTATGGTCATCGCTCTCCTAGCCCTCCGTGCTCTATCCAGCATGTTCACTGCTCCTGGATACATCCAGCTCCTCTGCGCTGCACCAATGCTTCAGGCAGAGACGGATGCCTCATTAGAATTGTCCTCTGTAATACTATATTTGTAAATAATGACAACACAGAGTGCGCCAGAATATAATCAGTAGCCGTGGGAGCAGCTTCACCCTGCTTTTTACAAGTGTCTCCTGCCGACCGCATGTAACTACCTTTCTCTAACAATTTCACTCTCTATTTCATACTCTCTCTGTTCACTGTACCTCTCACTTATATATGTTATCGACTCAAACTAGCTCTATGTACCATCTCCCTCTCCCTTTCTATCACTTCCACACTCACTCTCTCACATAAGTAAAACACACTTCCATTACAACGCCAATAGCTGTAAAAAAAAGCGACCTATTTGTGAGAAAGTGCCATCTTTCTTGAATTGGTATGCCCCCACTTTTCGCTGAACTGCTGATATGCTTTGACTGAGTGTTCCCTGAGCTCCTGCCAACCAGGTGCCCAGGGCCTGTGTTCCTTCCCTAAAACTGTGTTGAAACTAAAACCCAATTGGTATCTCTGGCTACCTGTCAGCCCCTAGTAGATGGTACTCTAGGTACCCAGGGCATGGTGACCAGAGAAGACCCCTAAGGGCTGCAGCACTTATTGTGCCACCCTTAGGAGCCCTGTACCCACACACTGCCTTTGCAGGCTGAGTGTCTAAGTACAGTACTAAACCAAGAGTCGACATGGCACACATCCCTGTGTGCCATGCCCGCAAGACCCACTGCCCTGGAATACCTCAGTCACCCCTCTAGTTTGGTGCCCTATTCCAGTGGTGTGGGCACAAGTGCACGAGCCCTGTGCCCCTACAGTACCCAGGGCCATTCCTGTGCACTGTAAGTGCAGTGATGCCATTAAGAGTAAATGGTGCTGGGAGGTCGTCATTACGAACTCCACAGCACCATAATGGCTACCCTGAAGACTGACGAGTTTGATATCAAACTTTTCAGCACATTAAACCCACACTGATGCCAGTGAGGGATTTAATGTAAAATGCACCAGAGGGCATTTTAGAGATGCCCCCTGAAAATCTAACCTACAATCCACATCTGGTCTGAGAGGCTGCCTAGGCTGCCACACAGCAGACATGTTGCTGGACCCCTGGGTGGAGAGCCCCCGCTCTCCTGGGCCTTCAACAATGCACATTCTGGGCGAGGTGCTACGTCTCCTCCCCCAGGATGGGCAGGGGGAAGCTTCAAAGGCCTGCCACCTTTGTGAGCTTCTCCAGTCCACTTGCTGTACTCAGCAACTGGCCCCCACCAGTTCTGACCCCCACTCTGGCGGGAAACCCTACGGAAGGAAGGGGGGGGTGCCAGCCTGTGCTAACCCCACCCCTTAGGTGGGAGAGGCGAGGTGAAGCACGACCCCGGGCTCCGGCCATCTTGTAGATGGAGAGCCCTGCCCAATCACAGCTAGACCCCTGCCCCCTTCCCACAGGTGATGAGCAGACTAGGGGGTGTACCTACCCCATGGACAGGGACCTATTGGTCCCTGCCCTACCTGTAATGCCCCTAAATTCAGTGTTTAGGAGCACCCTGAACCTTCCTTCCTCAGATCCCGATAAGAAAACAAGAAAGAAGATCAAGAAGAAGAAGAACCGCCGTGCAGCTGCTAACAGGACAACACCAACTGACTTGGCCCTAGCCCTACTGGCCTGTCGACCCTGGAAACTGCCCCTGCTAAATCCCTCCTGCGGACAGCAACCTTGGAAAACCCGGAGGACCTGCCTGACTTGACCCTCTCACAGACTTGGACTCCCCTGAGCAGAGGCTCTGCTCCAACAGCAATACCCCTGGTGCCAGCCAGGAACTGCAAATCCAGCCCACTCTGCACCCGCCGAGCCCGGCCCGTGCCCCAGTGATCCAAGACCATGAGGATGTCCCCCATTCCCCCCCCCCCCCCCCCTGCCCCCCCCCCGGCCACTGGGACCCGAAGTCCAGTGCCCAAAGACCCTCCTCGACGACCCAGACGACATCTGCAGCCTCAGAACCAGGGACCCCCCCCCCCACCGCGACTAGCCGAGGGTACGATATCCCGACACCCAAAGACACCCCTGCACCCGGCGCTCCACGGTGCCCTGTGCCCTCTTTTGGGGTACTCGCCTATTCTCCCAGAACCCAATTTACCTCTTGAAGTGGTGGTCGCACCTGAAGAATCTCCATCCCCCAGCCTGCAGCCTTTGTTCACTTTGTAACTTTCCCATTGGATAAAATTGAGCGCCCGAAGGCGCAAAAGCACCCTGCACCCAGCCGCCCGAGTGCCGCTGGAAGTGTAACTACTACCCTACTCTACTTCCCCACTTGCCTTGAGTAAGTGACCAGGAGCTCAGCTCCCACAGCCGCGTGGCCTGCCTGCTTGCAGCCACCAACCAAAGGCCCCCTACCCTCCATTGGATTGCATTGGCCTACTCTCTCTGCACCCGGCTGCCCCTGTACCGCTGAGGGTGTAACAACTGTACCTTTCCGACCCTGGGAGACCCCTGAGTCTATGCCCAGAACCTTAACCTCACCAGTCGAGTACTAACCTGAAAGACCGTAACTCACTTTCCTTCCATAGGCTAACATTGACTGGTTTTCTCTGAAATTTCTTCTAAGTGTGGAGTTTTGAAACTTTAAAATATTCCTCTAAAATCAGCCGAATAACGATTTACGAAATACTCACCTGGGATCAGGAGAGAAGCTAGTGCTGTACTTTCTAGTTCAGTACTGAACCGCAAGAGTAATCTTCACTGTACTTCCCAGTTACCTGTATTTTCTTCCATAGGAAACCAATGACTGTTTTTCTCTGAAATTTCTTTTGTCGATTTTTTGCAAACTACAAATATTCTTTAAAAATCGTACCAACTACTGAAACGCAAATACTTACCTGTCTTAGGTAGAGTTCCCAGTGCTGAACCTAGGAGTCCAGTGCTGGATTATAAAAGTAACGAGAACGTTCTTTACCTGGGACTTGAATTTCCTTCCGTAGGATAACATGGCTAATTTTTTTCTGAAAAGTTTCTAAGTGTCAACTTTGAAAATACATTTGAATCCTTAGCAAATTACCCCTGTAACCAAAACGCTTTTACTTAACTGTTTACAGCTTAGGTCCCGGGACTGAATCTAGGATCCAGTCCTTCGGTTAGAAAAGTAATCCTGAAATTAATCAACTGCATTTATGTAGAAAAACCCATTGAGCTCAATGTTAAATTGTGTTTAGAATTGTGTTGCCTATTGCAACCCAGTAACTAAGTGTATTTACCAAGTCTATTGCCATTCTGCAAAGCAATTACCTAAAGTCACTCATTTTGAGAAAAGTATATTTTGATACCTGTTGGTTCTAAAATAAAACAACTGTATATTTGGATATAAAAACAATTGGCCTAGAGTTCAGTTCTTGAGTGTGCGAAACCTTTTGCTGACTGAGTGTGTACAACAAATGCTTTACACTGTCCTCTGGTACTGCCTTACTGCTCGACTAAGCTACCACTTCAGAGAGTAATGTCAGATCTGACTTTAACATCTGTTATACCTCTGGGTATTGGGGATTCTATACACACTGTACCTGACTTTGGTCCAGTATATATAGAGCCACTTTCCTACATATTGCATTGCAAATGCTTGTTTGCATTGAAAATGAATAGTGGAGGGATAAAGAGGGAAGGGTCTGGAACTTTTCTTTTTGTTTTTTTGGATTTTATAGCCGTAAGAGGAGTTTGGGGTGAGTAAATGGGAGGTGGAGGAGAGTTACTATAGTTAAATATGAAATTAATTGGAGTGGTGGACATGTTGTTCTGGTTTTTGGATTAAAAATTAATAGTGGAGGGATAGAAGAGGGAAGGGTCAAAAATCGTTTTTTTAGGGGACAGCAGTAGGAGGGGGTTTGTGATGAGTAAAAGGGAGGTGGAGGAGTCACAGATAAGGGTTTAACTATTTAGAAACAGTTTTAGCTAGGTATGTATTTCAAAATACTATTCATGTTACTGTGAAATAGGCAGAAAACCAATTAAGGTATCACCCTATCAAATGTCAATAGATATACACGAAAATAGATATCAAAATATAGTTTTTATTTATAATTATTTTCGTTTTGTATATATTAATACATTATGACAGTTTTACAAATTTATATACCGTATCCAAAAATACATGATAGACGAAAAAGATGATGGAGGCAGTGCGGCAGGTGTCAAACTACGCGCGTTTCGGCAAACGTGCCTTCATCAGGTAGCCGTCTATTACACTAAAATGAACACATAATCAAACAAACATATAATCAGAAACATTATATAACAAGATAATATTTGATTAGGTATAGGATGATTACATCTTAGATTGTATGTACTTAAATGTCTTTACACTGTAACTTTCTGTCAGTCTTTTAATTATATTTCTAAGTTTCAAATCGCCTATATATATATGCAGCCGAAACTGCATGCGCGGAGCACCGCCAAGCGACGTCCAGGGAAGAGTCTCTACATGGCAAGCATTCAGCGTGTTGGGAGTGTGGTTATATAGCCGTCCCCTGCTCTATCACCGTGATGCTGCCTGGCTGGCGAGGGGATCAGCATCAATTGCCTTTGTACTACAGCGGAGGACTCTGTGAAACTGACGCTATATGCGATTTACTCTGCAGGACTACGTGCTCCATAAGGCACTGCGGCGACGCCTATCTAGAGGCGTGTCATTCCATTTAAAGGAAGTGGTTCCATATGGCACTGCGGCGACGCCTATCTAGAGGCGTGTCATTCGATTTAAAGGAAGTGGTTCCTGCCTCCCTCCTGTATTTGTTCGTCATCCTCTGAAGAAGAAGGCGGGAGCCTTCGAAACGCGTCAGGAGCTAAAGACGAAACAGGACATTCATGAACGTTTCTCTGGGTCTCTCTGCTATTTGAAGCTTGCTGTTAGTATTAAAGGCTTCTGGACAGTATCCCCGTGAGTGAGGTCTGTTTTCACACGTGAGCTTTGAGATATATATATATATATATAACTAAGCAGTCCGAAGAACGGGAGCTCTGGTGACTCCGTGCCATGTTTTGCGGACAACCTCAACACTACCTTAGTGATTGAGTGGTAGACAGAGACTGTTTGCACCAGTGGAACTATTTTCAGCATCAGGCATCTGAGGAAGGAAGCAATCCGAAACGCGTCATGCCAGGTTGAAATAAATGGTTTTCCTCTGTCCCTGTGTGCCGCCTCTCTACTTCGAGGGAAGGAGAATGCTGCGGAATACAATGCGTGGTCCCATTACACGCGAGGAAGGCACTCCCAACAAGCGTCTGAAGGAAGGGTGCCAATGGGTGGAACCCGGACCGCCTCGCACAACGGAGGCTGCAGAGACAACGTTGTCAAGGACAATTCATACTTTATGGAGGGTCGTCCTTACTTTATCGAGGTCCCCGACTCTGTATGCTGAAGGGACTGCGAGGCTTGGGATTAAGGGAAGAGAACTCCGTTTTCCCTGTACAAGTACGAAAGTCTCAACCTGCTAACAAGGCTACTCGGCTGCACGATGGGAATAGAAGTGCATGCCGAGTAAACGGACCACCAAACCAGCAAGGTTGAAACAATGCATGCTGGACTAAGCAGTCCGAAGAACGGGAGCTCTGGTGACTCCGTGACATGTTTTGCGGACAACCTCAACACTACCTTAGTGATTGAGTGGTAGACAGAGACTGTTTGCACCAGTGGAACTATTTTCAGCATCAGGCATCTGAGGAAGGAAGCAATCCGAAACGCGTCATGCCAGGTTGAAATAAATGGTTTTCCTCTGTCCCTGTGTGCCGCCTCTCTACTTCGAGGGAAGGAGAATGCTGCGGAATATATATATATATATATATATATATATATATATATATATATCTTGTTTCCACATATTGCATAATTGACCATAAACATAAACTTAAATCGATATATACATAATTTACACAGATTACAAATTTCATATAAACACCATTTAAAACCCTGTGTTGTGGCAACCTCGTATTCTAATATACATCAATGATCGAATTGCATTGGTATTCGTGTCATACCATATTATCTCTAGAGTGAATCTAAGAAATGGTCTATTTTTTTTATAAAGTTTGTAATTGGCGAATCATGCCGATAAGGAATCTCTCCACAAGAAATATGGTTTATGTGGAGGTATTATCAACCATACAGAGAGAAATAATATAGACCTAGTTAGACACGCATTTCACTTATAGCATATAGTCATGTCTTACCATGTAAAAATACAGGCTTGCATACAGCAAAAATCCAAAGAGTTCTTAAAATCTCCTATGCTCAGTTGATGCAGGTTAATTTATTTTGCACATGGATGGCAAGATAAGCTGTAGAGAAATTATTTATATGTTATATAATTATGCTATAACCTACATCATAGATGCTAGATTCGTCAAGTTTAATTTCCTCATAGAGCATGTTTTAAATGTTGAAGTACATTTACTTCCTATTGCTATTTTACGTCTCTAACACCAAAACATATCTTGTACAGCGAGAGTGTTACACAGGTTATGCTAAGGTTGCATTTTTCAATCTATCATCTGTTTTCAAATTGTTTTAGAACAACTGTTCGATGTAAAGATCATATTAAGGAGACAGATGAAATGGCAGCTCCTAGATACCCTTGCTACAAGAGTAGCGTATTTGAATTTAATCACACCGGAGTATAATATTATTATATATTCAAAAAACGTACCGATTATTTTCACGGATTTATGCCATTGTTTTTTTCTTTTCTCTTTAGGTTGCAGAAATAGCGCTTTAGGTACGTAATGATTCAGTAGGTTCTTTTATAAACATATTCCTACAGAGAGGACCGGAGCAAAAAGGACATTCTTATTAGCTAATAAATGCGCACAGGACCATTTATACTCAAGTTCACGACTTCATGTACGCATACTAAACGGATGCAGCAGCAAACCGAATCTTACCGATAAGTGGTTGATAACTTTACTATTACCATACGATAGTAGAATGATTAATGCAGCGAAAATACGAACAGCTGCAAGGTCGGGGAGGATAATAATCTGTTGAAAAAAGATAAAACAGATAAATAATAATGTTCTATCCTCATTGTGGGCTTTAAACAGATAGTTATTTTTAACGGGCGAGCTGTATAACCGTTCCTAGAGTACCACTCAGTCATTCTATAATTATAGCCGTAGCTCCGGCGTATGGAATCTCTCTCACCTCTCTCCTCGTTGAGAAAAACGCTACAGACTGCACCCATGTATGCAGACGATAGAGACTGAGCTCTCTATTAGCGGCGTTTTTAAACTATTCGACTACACGCCAGGATTCAAACCAAAGGGTTAGCAATTCAATTGGTTGGCTTGCTGTAAAATAACGGAGCTTCCTATTGGTTTACATTTACCTTTGCATAACATGTGATGTAACAATCTAATATGGGCGGTGATAGGTTAGAGCTTCTATATTTGCCTACAGGTCCCATCTCGGAATCACGCAAGAAGCGTAAGTGCCAATTCGTTATGTAGTTAATGTAAAAAACACATGTTCGTGTGAGGTTGCCACTCCTTAAAGGACATATTATGAGAATCAAAATGTATACAACATTTGTAACAAACCAATTATATACAACATATATCTATTTACAATATTTAAAATATAAGGACTAAATGTCCTCAAAATCGACAGATGCTTCATATACCAATAGGTTTCAACATCCTGTTTTTAAATATATATTCCAGAATTATGCAGTTAATTAAATTCCAAACATCATAGTCGTACAGTGTATCTATCTCATGCCTTTGAGATGTTATTGCTTTTAGTTATTCATGTTTTGCAATGCATTGTACTGGCACTAGAATTGTAACATTATAACATCATAGAGGTTATTGCCATTCTTCTACAGGATTGCATGTTCCCATGGTATTTCTAAATTGAGGCCATTTTTTACGGTGTCTAACCAGAAAATATAGAACACTTCTCGTTTTTTTCTCAGTTTATCGGTGTCTATACCTTCTTTGGGGGTAATTCTTTCCAAAATGAACCACTTGATGTCTTTAGGGGAATGGTTACAATCAAGAAAATGTGAAACCATGGGTGATGACAATTTTTTAGTGCGTATCGCCTACCTGTGCTCAGTCAATCGTGCATTCAGAGATCTAGAGGTCTCACCCACGTATCCCAAATGGCACGGGCATACTAACAGATAAATAATGTTCTTTGTTTTGCAGTTATTTATGCCTTTGCTTATGATGGTGTGACCATTGAAAAGTAATTCTTTTGTTTCAATGGCAAGAGGGCAAACTACACATGTCCTACATTTGTAGTTTCCGGTCACTGGTGTGGCTCCTGTGAGACTACTTTGGATCAGTTCCTTGTTCTTATTTGGCATGTGTGATCTAACAATCAGATCTTTCAAATTACGGTTCTTTCTATAGACCAACATAGGCCTAGGGATTGTTAATATTCAAAAGTTGCCAGCTTGAATACATTATTTGTCTGATTTGTTCATTCAGGATTGAATGGCGTGTTACAAATACTAAGCTGTCATTCTTGGGTTTACTTGACCCTTGGAGAATATGTTGCCTATCGTAAAAACGAGCACGTTTACACGCGTCACGGATTAGTCGGTGGGGGTAGCCTCTATTTATGAATTTCGCTTTCATTTCGATGGATCTAGTGTCGTAATCAGCCAGTTTCGTACAATTTCTTCGAAGGCGAAGATATTGCCCAAACTGGATGCTGCTTTTTTGATTTGTTGGATGATGACTATCGAAATGCAGCAAAGTATTACGAGCGGTCGGTTTAGTGAATAGGTCTACATATAACTGCCCCTCATCATGCTTTACCAAGATATCCAAAAATTCAATTTGTTCATTGCTAATTTTAGCTGTAAATTTTAAATTCTCATCGCAAAGGTTTAGCCACAAGATAAACTCTTGGAGAGTGTCTTCATTGTCGTCCCAAATGAAGATGATATTGTCGATATATCTCGACCAGTGTAGGACGGACTCATAAAAAGGCGCAACCTCATTGAAGATGAATTGATTTTCAAAATGGGCAACATATATATTTGCTATAGTAGGGGCGCATGATGCGCCCATACTTACTCCTTTCGTCTGTTTGTATAAATCACCCCGAAATTCGAAGACATTTTCTTCTAGGATGATTTTGAGGCACTCAATAATGAAGTTATTATCACAGTCTATTTCATATAGATCTATGAACCATTGAACTGATGTGATTGCTCCATTTCCCAGAATGTTCGAATAAAGACTTAAGACGGGATTTTATTAATAGATGGGCGTAAAATTGCATCTAAATATTTTGAAATGGGCTCATTTACTGAACCAATTGTGGTAACAATTGGTCTTAAAGGAGGATTATCAATGTTTTTATGAACTTTCAGTGTTCCGTACATACTGGCTAATTTAGGATTTTCAATGTTCATGTATTGGAACTCTTTCTCACAAATGACACCCTTGTGTAATGCTTTCGATGTGAGCTTCTGAATTCTTGATTTAGTTCGCGATGTCGGATTCCTATTGATTTTACTATAGAATCTTTCATCATTTAACATTTCTTCCACTTTATTTATGTAAGTTTGTTTTTCCAGAATAGCTATCCCACCGCCTTTATCGCAGCTTTTTACTACAATATGGGGGGACTCTTTTAAACTTTGTAAGGCTGCATGTTCGCTCTTGGTAATATTGAATGGGGTTTTGGGTACATATTTTGTAGCATGTAACAGTTTGTTGTAAACCACCCTTTCAAAAATGACCACTTCTGGTGCAATTTGTTCATCTGTAGGAGTGAACGTAGATAAGGGTTTAGAAAGACTTGTTTTGGAGATCTGAATAGTGAAAGAGGTATGAGATGATGCAAGGAGGGAAGAGTCTAGAAAGGGTTGTTTTAGGAATCATAGTAGTGGTATGGGGTTTGTGGATGAATGAGAGAGTGGAGGCAGAGGATATATTGATAGAGGTATAGGGTAAGAAAAAGGGTAGTACATTTGATCTCCTTAATTAGAAACAAATTATTATAGATACACAAGTACATACAAAGGTGTGTGTGTGTATGTATGTGTATATATATATATATATATATATATATATATATATATATATATATAAAAATATATATATTATCCACCAAAAGAAAATAATGTCCGCACTCGCTCAATTTGATAAGTTGGGTTTATTCGACAGAGACTACAATACAGCCCCCTTCACCTACGCGTTTCGACCGCAGGTCTTTTTCACAGTGTTGGCAGCACTGTGAACAAGACCTGCGGTCGAAAAGCGTAGATGAAGGGGGCTATATTGTAGTCTCTGTCGAATAAACCCAACTTATCAAATTGAGCGAGTGCGGACATTATTTTCTTTTGGTGGATAATTTATAGTAGGGGGACGTTCATCCCTACTGTCCAGCACCAACCGTGCAAAGAGTGCACTTCCAAGTGAACGAATTGGTGGATAATATATATATATATATATATATATATATATATATATATATATATATATATATATATATATATATATATACATAAGGAAGGTAGTATACATAGATTAAAGATGCATTTAATAAACTCTGGCTTTCTAGTGTTGTACTCTAATTTATTTTTTGTAATTCAATAGTGAAGCAATTGTAGATACATAGTTATGATAAAAGATTTACTTATTTATGCAGTCACTTATATACATGTTAAAACATAGAATAATGTGACTATCTGTAATACGTACATTTGTTAAGCAGAACTAACGAATATCTATAGTTCTAAAGACATAATTATTATACGTTTATACAAATCATTACACATATATAGGTACTTATCTATAGTCCAAATAAATGCTTATATACAGAGGGATATGCTGTATACTTGTGTTTGCGTGTGGTGGTTATGTTGGGAAGAGCCAATTCTTGAGTAGTTTTCTGAAGATAAGGTGGTTGGTTATCAGTTGATCTTATGTTGGGGGGTAAAGAGTCCCATAGGTTGGCTGCTTAAACAGAGAAGGAAATGCCACCAATGGAAATATGGACCTCCAAGAGTGCAAACTACCTTTTTGAGGATGACAGTCATGTCATTTGACATTCATTTCTGAGGTGGCTTTTGCCATTCTAAAGACTGGAACTTTGCCCTTGTGGTGTTTCATGCATTGATATTAATTGTGCCAAAGTTCCAGTTTTGCTAGGAGCTTCAGTAACTTGAAAAAATTCCTCCGTCATCAAAGTGCCAGACATATTTCTCTGTCAACTTCACTTTCAACATCAATGTTTTCATGTAATTTGCTGTTGGTTAACTTTACAAACTGTCACAAAAATGATAAAAACACTGAATAAAATGCCTATGATCCTTTCAGAAGAAATTTTAATAAAGTAATTAGCAACTGTCAAAATGGTACATGATGGTTGTAGGAAGCTGGCTTTCCATGCAGTGCACCAAAGCGATGCACACCATGCAGAAAGTCCAGACACCCCCCCGCTGGCCTACAGGGCCCAAACCAACAATCCCAAATACCTTGTATGCGGCAGTGCAAGCAAGCAGCCCAGGCCCACCAAAGAGCAGTGTCCAGCACCTGCTGTACACACGGAGTCAACAACTGAGACACACACACACTCAAGGAGGAACCTGAGACCAATTCAGAAAAACACAGATTTTTATATAATTTCAGACACCAACTTCAACGGAATCAAGCAAGTACCTTAGACTTTACTGATCTTTACAGGTAAAACAGTAGAAAATCACAGCTGTCAGATTTGAGGCATGAGACTCTAATGCAGAAATAGGGGCCAAGGTCCATATAACCACCAGCAGCCTGAATCCTCTTGCCCCAGTGTGTCCTGGCGCAGAGGTGCCGTCTGCAAAGGCAGCCTCCAAAGCTACGTGTTAAAGTCAATGTAGAAACATGTAGCTATATAAAGGCTGCAAGTGAGCTCTTGGGGACAATCCCAGCAGAACCTAAAGGGCTGCAAGGCCCCTGAAAGTCTCTGGAGCAAGGGGCATCGTCGGTTGGTTCGGACTCAGGCTGTCGGGCTTGGGTGCAGAGGTGTTTCGTCTAGCGAGTCACTTGCGTTGGAGGCTCACTTCTTGTGATCAACCCGGTGATGGGGGTAAACTGGGCAGCATGGGCAACAGTGTCTGGTAGTGGATTAAAGAGGCCTTGGGTAAATACAACTCTACGTAGCCTTGGCATTTAGCACACTGATTTTTAATGGCACCTCTGGAACCGAGCTTTTGAGCACCTGCACTCATTCTTTTACAAATTAAGCACTGCTCTCCTGTTAGCAATACCTGTAAACATACAGCATATAAGTGTGGGCTTCTAGTCAGCCCCTTTGAAACATTGGTGGGATTTTTGTTTGTCTTTAAAGGTGTGGGTCCCTTGCTCACTTTGACACTGGATTCAATCTAGCCTGGCTGATGAGGGGTTTTACCCAGAAACCGGTCCCATGAGGCTTGTTTCCGGTACAGGGAAGACCTGGCTTGGCAGTTCAGGCTGGACTGTTCCCATGAGGCACAGGGTCAATACTGATTTGCATAAAGCTGGATCTAAACTGAGTTGGCGAAGTGAGCTAAAGAACAATGATGGATTCAACCCAGATCTCTCACAGGGTGAGTGTCTGAAAAGTTTTAGCACTCCGTCCATCATCTCCTTGTGTTTGCTTCATCTTTAAAAAATAGCAGTTGTTACCACGCATACCTTTACCATGAGTTGACTTTTGCAGCAGTTGTATCACACTATGGTATTTTGTCACGCAATGGCTGTGCTATTGTCTGATGTTCTTTTTTGTGTGTGTGTGTGGGTGGGTGTGTGTTTATATTTATAAAATATACAGTATACAAAAATTATGTATGTATATGTTTACATATTTTTGGGTGGAGGGTTACTTCCATATATTTTTTAAAAACCCATTTCTGTCCCTATACCACTACCCCCCTTGAAACCTAAAATCTATTACCTGTTTTTACCATTACCTGCACCTGTAGCTTGAAAAACCACTCCCAAACAGGTTTCCCACAACCCACACTGCAAAATGTGTCTCCTGCGAATGGACGGTGGTTCACATTCATTGGCAAAGCCAAGCTTCAAAAGCTCCAAAATGGCTGCTTAAATGCATATGGCAGGCATCTTTTAGTGGTATAGGACTTCCTGTGCATGCATGGCGATATATGTTTGGGATGGGGTGGGGGTGGAATTGGCAAAACCAGTTAATTCTCTTTGTTCTAGAAGCTCTAATTTTCTTCCTGCACTCTAGCATTTTTCTTTTTTCCCATAACCAGGGTTATTTCTGTATTTCTGCATGCCTTGGTTGTTAAATTGTTTCATTGTTTCATTGTTTCATTGTTGCATTCATTGGTCAGTAATTTCAAACTGTGCTGAAACTGAAGTCACCAATTCTTCCCAGGTTTAAATGATGGTACATAGGGGCCGATTAGGATGGCGGTGAATCCGCATCCTCCAGGCCGGTGGAAGCCACCGCCGGCCTGGAGGATGCGGATTCACCGCCGCGGACATTGGTAACACCCACCGCCACATTAGGATGGCAGTGGGATCAGTGGCGGGCGGCAAGTCCGCCCGCCGCTGATCCGCGGTGTATGCAGGCAAAAATGGGTCCGGTGTCTGCAAGACACCGCCAGCCATATTAGGATGCAGGCTGAAACATGCTTTTCCATGGCGGCTTTTCTGCCGTGGAAAAGCATGTGGTCTTTTGTGTTTGGGGGCCCGTTGCGGGCCCCCTGGGTGTCGGGGGGGGGGGGGGGGGTGCACATGGGGGGTACCTATGGTACCCCCCAGCATTTACATGCACAAAGCGGCAGTGACGGCGCGGTGCCTGGCTGTGCATGTAAATGCAAAGCATGCATTTTTAACCTTGCGGCGGGTGCTGCTTCAAGCAGCACCCGCCGCAAGGTTAAAGATACGGGATGTGACCGCCAGGGTGGCGGTCACATCCTAATTTGTATTGAGGGACCGCCGCTGCCCCTGCGCACGGTCCCTCCACCTCGGGGGTGGCAGACAGACGCAGGTCCGTCCACCATCCTAAAAGGCCTCATAGTTTGGTGCAGCGCATTCCATGCTTTGTTTCTGTATAGATGTTACTAATGTGGTTAACTTTAGTGCATCCTGTAGCCTTTTTGGTTTAGGGTTGCTCAGAAAGTGTTAAGCATTTTAACCACATTGCTACTCCTATGTATTGTGCTAGATTTGAGACCCAAAATAACATGCTAGAATTGAATCAACACATTTTCTTTGTTTTACAGATCATGATTAGGAGTATATTTTTATTTTTGGACAGGACATATGTTCTTCAGAATTCAATGCTGCCATCAATTTGGTAAGAATGGAAAAACACATTTGCACTATATGTGAAATATTACTTATTGAAATTAATTATATTTCTAGTCCCTCAGCCTAGGTAAGCAAATTAATTTTAATAAACACTAAATGAAGTGTTCACTTGTGGGCTGCGTTATTGAAAGCTTTTGTTTGCGTTTAATGGCTATTGCGCCTTTTCCTGCTTGTTATTTCTTGTATTCGAAACTGGGACTGGTAGTTTAGTGTGTGCGTTGGTCATAATGTTCTTTGTTTAAGACATAGACAATCCTAAAACATACAACAGCGGGCAGAGCATATTTCAAGAAACAGAATTACATAACCTGCTCAAAGGAGACATTTTCTGACAGTTGGCAGGCAAATCGTGTGGGTTGATAATGAGGAAAGGCATATCAAATGAGAGGATGCAAACAAAAATCTAGAAGCTATATGGCAGTGTAAGGAATGCTGCGAAAAACAATGGACTATAAAAAGCCTGGGGTGGCAACAACCTAGATTAAATGCGGGGTAATTCATGCTAGATGCTTCCTTAAGCTAAGCATCTGCTGGAAATTTGGTAAGTGGAATGTGCTATAACTTTTTAAAAGTTTTTATTGAATTTTCGTACATGTAAAGATACGTACATCTCATCACATATTTAGCAGGGTCATCACCATACCATTTCGGGCTATCAGTGGGTCCTAAAGTGTCGTCCTTGCTGTGGTGTTCTGTTAAGTAAGTAGTAGGTAATAGTGGAGGGAGGTATCCAGCCAGGGAAATAATTTATCTGGTGTGTATGAAAGCATCCACCTCTAGAGAGGGTTAAAGTGGAATTGGAGCAAACTTGGAGGGGTAGCTCCAGGGGTACAGTAGGGCCCGCTGGATATGGACTAACGTACAATCGTCACACAGGTGACTGTGATAGTTGTATACTCTGTCCAGTAGGTGTTAACCATGTGAGGCAATGTTTTGATCTAAGTTGGGAGGCATAAAAGGCCTCTACCCCCTCCCCCATGTTGTGAAAGGATATGTCAAGTAACTGCATCTTGGGGGAGTTCAACAAGGGCATTTCGCTAATTTAGTATCATGGAGAGGAGGGAGGAAATCTGTTCTAGGCTCAGTGGCTCCAGATCGGGGCTATAGGTAGTCTGCGTAGGCTCTTAGCTTTCTCTCTGCTAAGCTCTATTGCCTCTTATTCAGACCATCACCTCACTGCTGCTCTCCATGCTTCACCACTGGGAGGGACAGCATTCTTCTATTTCAGTGTTATTGCCTGGTTTTCCTTTGCGAAGGCCAAAACCATAAAGCGGGAGGCAGTTTTGTATCTATTCGGATTACCCGCCAATAGTGCGAGAGGGTTGGGCAGCCGCACAGCGTGTTTGAGGTCTGCTGCTAAGGAGTAAGCATGAGCGCTAAATCCGCTCCGCTCGCGGATTTTGCGGATTTTCGGTAAATCCGCGATCCGCGAACTCTCGCGAATTTACCGAAAATTCGCAATCCGCGAGCGGCGGATTCCTCGGTCAAAAGTTCAAGCCTTGCTGGTCTGTTGTAACTAATTTACGATGGCGCCGGCAAGCTGCCAGCGCCATCCTAAAATAGTTACTTAATTAGCTTCAACAGGAAGCTCTAATAGATAAGATAAAGCAGGGGCTCGAGCGCCTGCTTTATTTTATCAATTAGAGCTTCCTGTTGAAGCTAATTTAGTAACTATTTTAGGATGGCGCTGGCAGCTTGCCGGCGCCATCGTAAATTAGTTACAACAGGCACAAAACGGTGGCGTCTTCTTGAATAAATATGAAGGGCAGGGTTCATTCTGGCACGACGGTCCTGGCACAAAAATTAAACCTCAACCGCAAGCACTTACAGATATCAGTTAAGCATGTGCCCTAGTTGAAGCTTAAATTCAGTGACTCATTCATCGGCCCCAAAAACAATCGTGAGCGTTGTCAAGGCTGGGCAGATGTGCCTTCTTCCCAGATATACCATCGAAAATCAGCTGTGATGCTGGACATAGGCCTTTGCATCCTTGACTTTCACGAGCGCAATCCTCGTGCTGTTCCTGTGGCCAGGAGCTTCTGTATCTTTATCTGCTGCTCTGATCGGTCTCTGACCTTTTATACACACAAGAGGCATGTGCACTCGCATGGAAGCCCCGTCCGTTTGGCCCCGCCCACACACTCGAGGTGTGCACCGTCTTCCCGCCATTTACCCACTATGATAGCTCACTCAAGGGACCCCTGCGCCCTTCGGCGCGATTGCATAGTAACACACACCTGGTCGCTGTTGACAACTCTCTGGCACTTTAGGTAGCTGTAGTGTAGTAAAAGCACTATACATTTACCCAACGAGGTAGCACTTACTGATTATCCAGTAGAAAGTACTCCAGTTGAGTAGAGGTATGGCACAAAACGGTGGCGTCTTCTTGAATAAATATGAAGGGCAGGGTTCAATCTGGCACGATGGTCCTGGCATGGAAGCCCCGCCCCAAATCCGCCGATCCGCAAAATCCGCGGATTTTGCGGATCCACGATCCGTGAATACGCAAATGCGCGAATCGTGGATCCGCAAAATCCGCCCATGCTTACTAAGGAGCCACAATGGGCGCACATGTCTGGGGCAGCTCGTAATATACAATGAACATTTGATTGTGAGAGAGAAACTCTATGAAGGACGTAATCTGTGTCCATTGGCGAAGGCATTACAGGTGATTTTGCTGGGATACTCCAGAATCCACACACACTCTTTTTATGCAAAGCTCTGCCAGACTCTGCCTCCCAAGTTTCATGTAAGTGCTGTTGGGAGATCAGAGTAGGGGTAATCAGTGCTCTTGCGATCCAGGTTATTAGTCTGTCTGTTACCTAATGTATATAGGCAATCAAAAAGGAGGTTTGTGGTTGGTTTTGTGGTCTACACCTGCCATTGGCATCGCAGGAGTCAGCAAGTGGAATATAGATGAAAAACTGGTTTGGGTGTAAGTCTTCAAATTTCTGCAGTGTTCACTTTGGAACAGATGGCCGGGAGTAGAGGCCTGCTCTGTCCATCATTGTAAGTCTCATCTAAAGAGATGGCCAGTTCACTTAAGGAGACTTAACGCGGATGCAGGACGCAAGTGAGGAGAAATGTAGGGTTTGCCAGCTGCCCCAAGTCAAGCAGGTGAGCTCTGTTAGTGGACGCATCCCCAGTGCCACCAGCGAAACCACCAGGCAAGACACTACAGTTGATTTGCTAAAAAATGAAGCAAAACAAATTCGACCACCTAGGACTCCTGAATTCGATGGAAGCTGTAATTTCGCTAGGGCTGCCCTCCACCGGCAGTTGTGCAATATAAGATCCCTAGGAGTTTATCCAAGTTTCCAAGCCTCATTCATTAAGGAATCAGTGGAATATTTGCAAAGTGGTGTAGGAAGCAGGGGTTATACCATGTTTGCCGAAGCTGTGTGGCCCTCGGAATGTGCTATTACTTATTGATACATGGTTAAATGCATCCTCTGGTGTGGCCATTGCCGGAGCCATACCAGATGGCTATACTCTTCTACACTCCGATTGGGAAAACAGAAAGGAAGGAGATGTTGCCATGATTATAGTCATGCTTTTCCTGTTCAGTGGAGATATTGGAGTAGTAGGTTGTTGAGGCAGAGGTGTTAATGTTCTCTATCAAAATGTGTCATAATTCTTCCTTTTCAGAAGCACCTTTTTCTCATCCAGCAATATATGGGACACATTTTGGTGAGCCACTAGCTACTGTAGTTTCACCATTCCTTCTGGAGTTTCCTAATTTCACAATACTGGGAGATTTCAACACCCATGTAGATGATCCTGCCTGTTAGGTGGTGCATGGATTGATGTAGTCAGTGACAGATTTAAATCTTTAAAAAAAAGTGTGTGGCCCCACATACTTGGGCCACACGCTCGATCTGATTTTTCTCCAATTGCTGCTGCCTAAAAACAATCAATCACTAGCATGGTCTGATTACTTCTTGGTACCCTTTTTGCTGTTTTCCTGCATTTAAAGGTGCCTAGCCAGTAATTCCAGTATATCATGGCATGAAATGCAAGAGCCTAATCTGCCTGAGGTGTGGGCCCCTCTGGGATTTGCTTGAAGGGTAATTCAGGCTCTGATGTTTTGAGTTTCAATACATCCTTATTACAGGCTATTGAAAAATGTGTCCCATTAGAAAGGGGTTAACCAAAAGACACCAACAACCTTCTGTGCTCTGGTTTCCACCTGGGTTGCAGGAGAAAACCGATAACTGTAAACTACTGGAAAGAAAATGGGGGAAGCAATATGATTAGGAAGCTAGGGCAGTGTATAAAGCGGTCCTGGAAGCCTTCTGAAATAGTATCAGACCAGCAGGTGTGATCAGCAGAACCAAACAATGTCTCCAGTCGTTTCTGGGGGATAGGGTGCCTGCCGTCCATCTCTTTCATATCTCCAGTTGCAAAGAGCTGAAACATGGGGTTCCGCTCCCCATAGGGAGGCTCTGCACTCAGTCTCAATGTATTGAATATTTACGTGGCTCGTTTGGCCAAAGTAGTAGAACTTCTGGGCTTCAATAATATATGCAGAAAACACTAATTGGAAAGAGGTGCAATTGCAAACTGCAGAAACGTTCGATTATCTGGGGGTTCGGTTGGACAAAATAGGCACCTGGTGTGAGAAAGTGAGTTCCTGTTGCACCCCCCCCCCCCCCACACTTTTTGCCTGATACCTGATGCACTTTTCCTAGGTATCCCCTGGGTCCCTGCCAATCAGGTACCCAGGGCCTGTGTTCCTTCCTCAAAAACCTAAACCCAATTGGCATCTCTGGCCACATGTCTGCCCCTAATAAATGGTACCTTAGGTACCCAGGCCATTTTGACCAGAGAAGAGCCCTAAGGGCTGCAGCACTTATTGTGCCACCCTTAGGGGCCCTGTACCTTGACACCCACACTGCCTTTGCAGGCTGAGTGTCTAGGTACAGAACTAAACAAAGAGTCGACATGGCACACATCCCTGTGTACAAATAACACTATTGAAGGGGGTCAAAGGGGAATGTTTACCGACCTTGCATCCCATACCCCTACTTTACAACACAAATTACAAAGGGGGATACTGGGTCAAAAGTGTGTGGAAGCACAGAGACTAAGGAGAAAGAGGCTATATACTATAGAAAATGAGTCATATCTGGCTGAGAAATACCCATCCGACCACCCTTATTGGCGGAGTATCGTCATATGGGAGTTGATACATAATCCTGATACCGCCCAATCCATCAAACGACGGTGCGGATATGGATTTGTAACGACAATCTAGCCAAGATAATGCTCAAGGAGTGGAAAGAGTAAAGAAGAAGTGCAGTGCTCTTGGTGAAAGTGAAACTAAAATTGACTACTTATACAAAAAATATGTTTAATGGGAATTGTATAAGTGTCAAAATTAAAACCACGCCCTGTAGTGGAAATTAATAACTACAAAGTGTCTGTGCTTCCACACACTTTTGACCCAGTATCCCCCTTTGTAATTTGTGTTACACATCCCTGTGTGCCATGCCCACAACCCCACTGCCCTGGCATACATCAGCCACCCCTCTAGTGGAGAAGTGTGGCTCAATGGTTAGAGCGGCAGACCCTGATGCAGAGGTCTGGCCCGGGACCAGGGTTCAATTCCCCGCCTCGGTGGGTCTTGGGCTCAAAAATTCCACGGACCTGATAATTCTCGCCTCGGTGCCTATTCCAATCATGGGTCCCACTCTGCAACTCTGGGCAATAGCTTGCGTAATCTCCACAACGGCCCCCACAACGCTAAGGATGCCTGGCCTCCACCGTGGGGGTGCCCAGGAGTGGACACCTCACAGGGAAAGCCAGGATGGGTTCCACAGCGGTATTCGTACAAGCGCCTTGAGACCCTTGCGGGTGAGTAGTGCGCTATACAAGTATCAATTTACATTTCAATTTACATTTAGCTGGGTGCCCTATGCCAGTGGTGTGGGCACGGGTGCATGAGCCCTGTGCCCCTACAGTACCCAGGGTGATTCCTGGGCACTGTAAGTACAGTGATGCCATTAGGAGTATATGGTGCTGGGAGGTTGTCATTACGAACTCAACAGCACCATAATGGCTACACTACACACTGACAAGTTTGATATCAAACTTCTCAGCACATTAAACCCACACCAGTGTGGGATTTAATGTAAGATGTACTACAGAGGGCATCTTAGAGATGCCCCCTGAAACCTAACCTACAATCCACGTCTGGGCTGAGTGGCTGCAGAGGCTGCCACACAGCAGACATGTTGCTGGACCCCTGGGTGGAGAGCCCCTCGCTCTCCTGGGCCTGCAACAATGCACATCCTGGGCGAGGTGCTATGTCTCCTCCCCCAGGATGGACAGGGGGAAGCTTCAAAGGCATGCCGCCTCTGAGAGCTTCTCCAGACCATTTGCTGTACCCAGCAACTGGCCCCCACCCGTTCTACCCCCACTCTGGCAGGAAAAACTACGTCAGGAAGGGGGGGTGTGCCAACCTTTGCCAACTCCACCCCTCAAAGGTGGAGGAGGCGAGGTGAAGCACGACCCCGGGCTCCGGCCAACTTGTAGATGGGGAGACATGCCCAATTCCAGCTAGGCTCCTGCCCCCCTCCCACAGCAGAGGAGCAGGCTAGGGGGTGTACTCACCCCAGGACAGGGACCCATTGGTCCCTGCCCTTGCCCTACCTGTAATGCCCCTAAATTTAGTATTTAGGGGCTCCCTGAACCTTCCTTCCTGAGATCCAGATACCAAAACAAGAAAGAAGAACAAGAAACAAGAATATCTGCCGTGCAGCTGCTAAGAAGAGGAAGACACCAACTGATTTGGCCCCAGCCCTACCGGCCTGTCGACCCTCGAACCTGCTCCTGCTAAACCCCGGCGTCTCCAGTGGTCAGCAACCTCAAATACCCCGGAGGACCTGACTGCCTTGTGACTCAGACTACCTGGGTCTCCCACGAACAGTGGTACTGCTCAAAGCAAGTAACAAGCCCTGGCATCAGCCCGGAACAGCGAACCCTGCACACTCTGCACCCGCCAAGCCTGGCCTGTGCTGGGGTGATCACCAGTCATTGCACCAAACTTTGACTATCCAGCACTACAGGGGTTATTATAAACGTTATAACTACCTAACGGACTTTACTACGTTCCAAGGCTTTGGTGTATTAAAGTTCTAAAATGTTCATACCATCATAATCCACCCAATGTTCAAGAAAAAGTGTGGAAAGGAAAGGAGGCACACCAAGGGGACTGCTAGCTGGTACTCGTCAGCAAGTCCACTTTTCATCGGTTACCACCTTTCCTGTTTAAAGAAACGTGTGTGTGTGTGTGTGTTATTTAACAACAACCTTAACCCATGAAACCAAGGAAAACTCAAAACTAAGTGTCATACATGCTAATATCATGTATGCCCAATAGACCCCATGAGGATGGAAGCAGATAATCCTCACATTTAAAACTTGGTGAAGCTACCTAGCTGAAACTACCTTTATTTGGTGCTGCTAGCTTCCCAAGTTAAAAATGGTTTTAATCAAACCATAATCAATTACGCTGCCGACATGTTTTGTTGCCCATACGAAATGTCAGGCAACTTCTTCAGGGCTGTTGGGGTTAAACTCTCATGGTAGGCGAGGCCTCAGGGTAGTTACGCACTATATAAGTTTAATTTTCATTTCATTTCAGGTTCACATCAAACCTATGATGGTATAAAAACAAGAGGAAACGCCAACTGTGAGCACACTCTGCTGAACACTGATCTAATATATTCTCACTTTTAAAATCATCTATTACCCACTATCTGGTTGCGTCCATCATATACACCTGCAGCCATACATGCCATGGGCGGGAAAAACTGTTATGCGTCAATTGATCGCGTTTCCCCACAGTGAGTGCTCAAAGGTCCTGTCACCTAAACAGAAGTTTCCAAAACAAACAATCATAATGTTGTAATATATTCAGCCAACTAAAATTATGCAGTCCAAAATGTCTACCTCCATAGCTTAGAAAAAGGGTACAGTTCATAGTGTGCATGCATATTTATGTCCCTATTCACAGTGGCAAGTGTACGCTCTCTCACTCATGTTGTCGTAGCCCTCGCCTCCAGAAGCCAACCTAATGTTAATGGCACCTTCACAGTTCTCTCTACCAGCGACCCCAACTGTCGCTATCAATTCATTCTAAAAAACACAGAGCCGCGTGCTTTATCCGATTGTTCTCAGGGGAACCAGGCGCGTTTACAATTGCTCAGTCGGCACGCCGCCCGGTCAGGATCCTGAAATGGCTAGCACTCCACTACAAATGCCGCTGAGTGATTATACCCGGAAATTCAAAGAGGGAGCATGGCGCGTTAAGTTATGTTGACTCGAACGCGGCGCGATTCTACTAACTTGCAGATCATCGCCCCCACGCATTCCCTACTCGCTCGCACACTCACCGCTACCGGTTGTATCCGGCCTCTGATTCAGTGCCACACACGGGCGCCATAAGAGCGTGTTTAACTCGCTCCCTCTTCGCCACGCAAATCGCGCCCAACGCGTGATTCTTGCCGTTCTTCACCAAACCGTCGGCCATCATGGAACGGGTTAAGACGTTCACAAAAGCCGTCGGCCATCTAGTCAATTCTTACTGTTTCCAGAGTAACTGAATCACAATCATAAAAATGGTTAATTTCCAGATGTTTTTTTAATTAAAGACCCCTTTTCAATGTGCAAATAGCACAGGACTATTGATAGTTTAACAACCAGTAATTCAATTCCAGTCCCACTAATGTTGATATCCACCTTCACCTTCACCATTATTAACATAGGGGGTATTTTTTGCATAAATTCTTATATTTGGCAACAACGCCCGCTGGGTAGTGTGGTGCTCGACATACCATGATTATCAACCCAGGGTGGCCAGCAGCATTCCAATGCTTAGGAATTATATACACACTCAAAAGTCAAAGTCCTGAAGCTCGCCTATGGTCTCGAACACTTGCTCCATTCAGTGCAGTCATTTAATCCAAACTTGTCAGCTTTCTCCCAAAAAATCCATTTAGCCTCCTTCCTGGCTAAAATGGATTCAATATTGTGAGTCTTGCCCATCACTCTTTCAAGGACAGTCCACCTCAGATCCCTGGGGTCATGCTGTTTCTCTTGAAAATGCTGTACCAGCCTTCTTGTTAGCTTCTTAGCACTTGAGGGTACTCAAGTGCTCCTGTATTCGGATCTTTACCTTCCTAGAGGTAAGCCCAATATAGTGTAATCCGCAATTGCATGTTAACCTGTAAATGACGTTATTTGTATTACAGTTGCTGAAGTGATTAAGGTGCCAAACTTTGCCACTTTCTAGTGTAACGCTTTTGGTCGCTTTTGTGAGTCCGCACACAGTACACCCTCCACATGGGTAATGACCCGAGGGGAGAGTCGAAGTAGATGAAGTTAATGCTGTGCGTGTATGTACCAATTTGTCTTTCAGATTGGGGGCCCTTTTGAAAGCGAAGCGGGGCGGAGGCATTTTGCTGGTCTCAGTGCCCAAAATGGACCAGTGTTTTCGCACAATCTGTTTCAATTTGGTAGATAGTGGGTCGAATGTAGTGTTCGAGGCATGTGGGCTGCTAAATTCATATCTTAGCATTAGATCGCCGCCTAGTGTTGGGCTCGGATGATTGCACATTGTTGTCCTGGAAGAGTCTTCGAAGTATCCTGAGATAGGTGGCTCCTCCCCTGGACTACAGTGCGCATGGGCATCGGCTCCATCCCCAGATTGTTTTTTTCCGCCATTGGGTTCGGATGTGGTCTCGACGTCTTACTGTCGGAACCAAGTAAAACTATCTTTTACCGGCCAAAAGGCCTCGATTTTCTTGCGTCGGTATTGTCTGCGCTCGGTCTCGAGTCTTCCGTCTCTTGAAGCCGGAATAAGCGGAGTTTTCTTCGCTTTCTAAACTTTGAGGCCTTCTCATCGCGACACGACAGCGAGCCTTTACGGACATGGAGCGGAGCCCGTTCAAGTACTGCCCGCTCTGTGGGTCCAAGTACCCACACATCGATCTACACCCTGTGTGTAACAAGTGCCTTTCACCGGACCACGACGACGGCAAGTGCAAGGCCTGTGCACAGTTCCGCTCCAAGAAAACTCTCAAGCTTCGGCGCGCGGTGCGCTTGGAAGCTAGGCAAGCGGCCCCAGATCCGGAGAACATCTTCGGCGACCCGGAAGAAGAGGTCCAGGGTCACCTTCTACAAATCTCCCCATCACAGACGGAGGTCGAGGCGGATCCGGGAGACGACGACGGAGTCGCGGGTCAGGTCCTCGAATACGTCGAAGAGGTAGGAGACGACGATGAGATTTATGGGGCCGCGGCGGATAGCTCTGCGGACGAGCTCTGCCCCGAAGGTTTCGAGGATACCGACCGGGACACGGGATCGCCTGTCGGCCTTACCCAGGACCCGTTGCCGCAAGCCACAGCCCCGCCTTCGGGCCCGGCTACGGACTCACTTGCTGGGCACGATGTTTCGAAACCGAAACTGAAACCGTCGGGGTCGTCAACACCTAAAATGGCCGACCCGAAATCGAAACTGAAACCAAAGGACTCGAGTGTCCCTAAGATGGCTGCCGTGCCTGTGAAGAAGTCGGTGCCCGTCACCCCGTCGGCTCCGTCGACCTCCGGTCCGCAGAAGCCGAGGAAGTCTGTCGATTCCGATGCTCCGAAATCGAAGCCGACGCCCGAGGAAGGGGCCCCCAAGAAAGATGGTCGGCACGGATCAGCGGCTCCGGCGCCGTCCAAGCCCGCCAAGGTCGGCTCCAAAGAGGCTACGCCCAAGAAGTCTGCGCCCCGGCCTCAAGATTCGGAGGAGCCGAAGACGGTTTCCGCGCCCAAACCGCACAAGGCCCGCGAGGACGTCGGATCCGAGGGACCGCTCAAAGCATCCTTGTCGGCGACGAAACCCACTGGCAGTGTACCGTCCCCCATTGCGGAGTCACTGCAGAGAATCAGGGAGAAAGCCTTTGCTCCATCGGCTCCGATGCCATCACCGCAGCCGCAAAAGGACGCTCCGGCTAAGCCTTCTGGGAAACTCCTTTTTCTCTTGCCACCTAAGGAGGCGCCGAAAGCGTTTTCGACGAAATCGGCTCCGAAACAGGGTTCCTCGCTGCCTGACCCTCTTCCGCGTCGTGTACTCGAATCGGAAGACGATTCAGAGCATTTCATCGATGCTGCCACCGGCAAGCTGACACTCTATAAACGGAAGATCACTTCGGAGCCGGTGGACCCCTACGTCATCCCGTTGAAAAAGAAGAGGGTGCCCCTTGACGCCTCAGGCCTCACGGAACCGATTCAGCCTCCTCCAAGACGGAGCCCTACTCCCTCCCCAGAACACTCTGTGGGTGAGGAATATGATGAGGATGAACAGTACAATTTCCCTGTCGATGAACCTGATGTACAACCAGATTCTTACGACGACACTGGTGACCAGAACACCCAAGGTGTGGGCCAAGACCCGCAGACCTTTAATGCACGTGCATCCCCGACTGAGGACTCAGCAGGATTTCATGCACTAATTGAACGGGCGGCAGCCAATCATGATGTGGACATGCATGCCGACCCGGTTGAGGAAGACTTCCTTTTTGACACCTTTGCCATATCTGAAAGGACAGTAAAGACACTTCCTATGCTGAAAGGTGTTCTCAAACATGCTGGGGACATTTTTAAGGAGCCTACAAGGGCGAGAGTGGTCAACCCTCGCATTGAAAAGAAGTACAGGCCTGCGCCTGCGGACCCCGTCTACATCCGGGGACAATTGCCACTGGACTCTCTTGTGGTTGCCAATGCCAGGAAACGTGCCAACTCCCAGACAACGGGTGAAGCTCCTCCCCCGGATAAGGAGTCCAAAGTGCTTGAGGCAGGAGGCAAAAGAGTGGCTGCACAGGCGGCAAACTTTTGGCGCATCGCAAATACACAGGCGCTCCTGGCGCGTTATGATAGGGCGCACTACGACACCCTAGAACAGGTTATACAACACCTGCCCCCACAGTTCCAAGAAGGCACCAAAATGCTTATTGAGGAAGGAAAGCTAATATCAAACGCAGCCATCAAGTGTGCACTTGACGCTGCGGACACAGCTGCTAGGGCTATCAACACTAGCGTTATGCTGAGAAGACAAGCCTGGCTACGCATCTCAGGGTTTAAGCAGGATATTCAAACAACAATTCTGAATCAGCCAGTCAATCCTGATAGTCTGTTTGGTCCGGATGTTGACACCACCCTAGAGAAAATAAAGAAGGACACGGAAACTGCTAAGTCTATGGGGGCCCTGCAGTCCCAACAGTTTCGTGGCAGCAATTTTCGTCGCTCAGGTGCACGTGGAGTCACCAGAGGACAGATGGGGCAACAATCCCAGTTCTCCAAAGGTGGAACGCAATCCTCGTTCACTAAACAGAACAAGGGAGGTTATAGGAATAACAGCAACAGAGGTCGCGGCAGAGGAAACAACAGCTCCCGCACCTCTACTCCAAGCAAACAGTGACTTTCTGTCACTGCCCCCCGACCACATAACACCTGTCGGGGGGAGACTGCAGCAGTTCCTGCCCGTCTGGAGAAACATCACCACAGACAGGTGGGTGCGACAACTAATCCAGTATGGTTATTGCCTAGAACTGACATCCACTCCACCCAACATCCCACCGAGGCAAAGGCCTATGTCCGCAGAGCACTTGCACTTATTGCAGCAGGAAGTGGTGGCGATGCTGCAAAAAGGCGCAATCGAGCTCGTGCCGGTGGGGGAGGAAGGCACAGGGGTATATTCCCTGTACTTCCTTATTCCAAAGAAGGACGGTTCTCTCAGGCCCATTCTCGATCTACGTCCCCTCAACCTGTACATACTGTCAGAGCATTTCCATATGCTTACACTACAGCAGATTCTTCCCTTGCTAAACCAGGGAGACTTCTTAGCGACCTTAGATCTCAAGGATGCTTATTTCCACATTCCACTACACCCGTCACACAGGAAATACCTCAGGTTCACTATTCAAGGCAGGCACTACCAGTTCAAAGTCCTACCCTTCGGAGTCACTACGGCCCCGAGGGTGTTCACCAAGTGTCTAGCGACAGTGGCGGCGCACCTCAGGAGGCAGAATATCCATGTCTACCCCTACCTAGACGACTGGCTCGTACAAGCCAAGTCAGAGCAACAGTGCGCCGCAGACATGTCGACTACAATTCACCTTCTTCACGATCTGGGTTTCTCCCTAAATTACCCAAAATCGCATCTTCAGCCGGCACATGTCCGGCAGTTCCTGGGTGCTACGATCAACACCCTGACAGCCATGGCTCAGCCAAACCAAGTCAGAATCGACAGCATTCAGTCACTGATCCAACGATTCCGACCAAGACACTCCCTGCCAGCGAGAGTGTTCATGCAGTTGATCGGCATGATGGCCTCCTGCATCTTCATAGTCCCTCACGCACGGTTACATATGCGCCCGCTCCAGGAGTGCTTAGCGAATCAGTGGACACAGGCTCGTGGGCAATTGACAGACCTAGTGTTGGTTACCAGTCGGGCATACGACTCTCTGCATTGGTGGACTCCACACAACCTTTGCAAGGGCCGACTGTTCCACGAGCCCGTGCCGCAGATTGTCCTGACGACGGACGCATCTCTCCAGGGCTGGGGAGCACATGTGCTCACTTACACAGTGCAGGGACTATGGACGACGCAGCAACAGAAGATGCACATCAACTATCTGGAACTGATGGCAATCTTCATGGCGCTCAAGTCCTTCATTGTACATCTGAGCAACAAGGTCGTGCTAGTCCGGACGGACAACATGACCGCGATGTACTACATTCAGAAACAGGGGGGCACCCACTCGCCACAGCTGTCTCATCTGGCTCAGAGCATGTGGAAGTGGGCCATTCAGAGGAACATTTTCCTCATGGCAGAACACCTCCCGGGCAAGGACAATCAGATGGCGGATCTGCTCAGCAGATACAGCCATCCGATGCACGAGTGGGAGATACACCCTTCGGTTCTCCACCCGTTCTTCCAGCAGTGGGGTCATCCGGAGATAGACCTGTTCGCAACAAAGGAGAACGCAAAATGCCGACTCTTTGCCGCCAGGTTCCCTCACCCACAGTCGCAGGGGAATGCGATATGGATGAACTGGTCAGGCAAATTTGCATACGCTTTTCCGCCAGCCCCTCTAATACCGCTGGTCGCAAGAAAGCTAAGGCAGCACTCCATGACTCTCGTCCTGGTTGCTCCAACGTGGGCACGACAAGCTTGGTACACCACGTTCCTCGAACTCTCAGTGGTGCCGCATCAACGACTGCGCCTCACGCCCAGCCTTTTGACGCAGAACCATGGAGACATTCAGCATCCAGATCCACGACAGCTCAACCTGGCGATCTGGCTCCTGAAGTCCTAGAGTTTGGATACCTTAACCTACCTCCAGAATGCATGAGTATCATCAAGGAGGCGAGGAAACCAACTACTAGAGCATGCTATGCTGCTAAGTGGAAGCGTTTTGTCATCTACTGTACGTCCAATGACATCAACCCACTAGATGCATCTATTCCCAACATCATCTGCTATCTGTTACATCTCTACAAGTGCAATCTGGCGTACACTTCCATTAGGATACATCTCTCAGCCATAGCGGCTTATCTTCAGAACAGGCAGCACCTCTCTGTCTTCAGAGTGCCCGCCATTAAAGCCTTCCTTGAAGGTCTGAAGAGAGTCATTCCCCCAAGAACGCCACCAGCTCCGGTGTGGAACCTCAACGTCGTTCTCACCAGACTGATGGGGCCACCATTTGAGCCACTGCACTCGTGTGAGCTCCAATTCCTTACGTGGAAAGTGGCCTTTCTGATAGCTATTACGTCTCTGAGGCGTGTCAGTGAGCTGCAAGCGCTCACCATACAAGAGCCGTTCATTCAAATTCACCCAAATAGGGTAGTGCTACGCACTAACCCTAAATTCCTTCCTAAGGTGGTGTCACAGTTTCATCTTAACCAGACTATCGACTTACCAGCATTCTTTCAAAACCCGCAAACGGTGGCGGAAAGAATGCTTCATACCTTAGATGTACGGAGGGCGTTGATGTACTACATAGACAGAACACAACCCTTTAGAAAGACAAAACAACTCTTTGTTGCCTTCGCACCACAACACAAAGGCAACCCAATTTCTAAAGCAGGGATAGCCAGGTGGATTGTTAAGTGCATCCAGATATGTTATCAGAAAGCCAAGCGCACTTTAACAATACCCCCCAGAGCGCACTCCACACGCAAACTGGGGGCATCCATGGCTTTCCTAGGGAACATTCCTTTAGAGGATATTTGCAGAGCAGCCACGTGGGTCACACCACATACCTTCACAAAACACTACTGTGTTGATGTGCATTCCAAGCAGCAAGCAGCTGTAGGACAGGCTGTTCTCAAGACACTTTTTCAGGTTTCTGCAGCTGGCACGGGCAACCGCCGCTGATGGAGGGACTGCTATGTATTCTATGCTAAGATATGAATTTAGCAGCCCACATGCCTCGAACTGAATATGCTACTTACCAGTATGCATCTGTTCTTGGCATGTAGGGCTGCTAACATTCATATCGCCCGCCCTCCTCCCCGGTGCCTGTCGCAGCTGCAGATATACTATTGTATTTATTCATTAGCATGGACATCCTTTACACTTTCACTCCATCTCCTGCCACAATGGCGAAAAACAATCTGGGGATGGAGCCGATGCCCATGCGCACTGTAGTCCAGGGGAGGAGCCACCTATCTCAGGATACTTCGAAGACTCTTCCAGGACAACAATGTGCAATCATCCGAGCCCAACACTAGGCGGCGATCTAATGCTAAGATATGAATGTTAGCAGCCCTACATGCCAAGAACAGATGCATACTGGTAAGTAGCATATTCAAACCACAGGGAGACAATCAGTTTTTGTTTTCATATTCCTTTCAAGCAATGCATCGCGGGGAGTATTTATAGCTTGTTTGCGTGCATGTTTAATAGTTTTCGACGGATATCCCCTGGCTTTCAACTTCCCCACCAGTTCATCTGACTGTTCAATAAACTTCTCAGTTGTGGAGCAGTTACGCCGATATCCGTCAAACTATCTACCACCCTGCACCCAGCCGCCCGAGTGCCCCTGGCAGTGCCACCTGTACCCTATTCTACTTCCCCATTTGCCCTGAGCAAGTGACCAGGAAACCAGCTCCCAAAGCCGTGTGGCCTGTTAGCCAGCAGCCACCAACCGACGGCCCCCTGCCTCTCATTGGATAACATTGGGCCTAACTGCCTCTGCACCCGGCCGCCCCTGTGCCGCTGAGGGTGTACTAACTGTACCTACCTGACCCTGGGGGATCCCTGAGTCTATGCCCAGAACCTTAACTTCACCAGTCGAGTACTCACCCGAAAACCAATGACTCACTTTCTTGACATAGGATAACCTTGACTGGTTTGACTCGAAAAATCTTCCAAGCACTGTTCCCAATAACGTGCGCGCTCGCGCGCATTGAAGGCACCCCAAGCGCGCAGTGCTCATTATTTAGCGCGCACATTCTGAGACTGTTCGCGCCGCTGCTTTTAACATGCGAGCGGCGCTAAAACCGTAATTTTCTGTTCGTGTTCACGTGCAAATGGCCCTTGCACTTGCTCTATTCCTTTCCTGCCAGTGCACCGCTGCGGGGCTGATTGTGGGCCATTGAGTTAGTATTCATATTAATTGCAGCGCACACGGGCTGCAATTAATATGAATACTACCTCAATGGCCCTCAATCTGCCCCGCAGCGGTGCACTGTTAAGAAAAGAAAAACTGAGTTTCAAACACGACGTGTGCTTTAGCACACGCGGTGTTTGACACTGTGATTTTCTTTTCTTAACAGTGCACCGCTGCGAGGCTGATTGTGGGCCATTGAGTTAGTATTCATATTAATTGCAGCCCGTGTGCGCTGCAATTAATATGAATACATGCGCTGAAGAGAAAGGGAGGAGGCGCCTGTCAGACAGAGGCTCGGAGAGGAAGAGGGCGGCGGATCCAAGCAGGGGAAGAGAGGCCGAAGCGGGAGGGGCATAGCTGCCAAGGATTAAGATTCCCATGTGTGACAGTTTCATAATTTCAGTGCAATTATGAGTGACATTTCAAGGACTATGAGTGACAATTTCTCGTGAGGAAAATCAAGCAATGAAGACACAGGCAACATTAAAATATTAGAAATTACAACGGATAGTGAGGCTGAGGCAGGCACAGATAACAGTTAGGCTGTGTTTCATTATGTAAAGACTAGTTTAGGAGTCTCAATCCCAATAAAAATCATTACCCCGAGCTGGGTGGCCGACCCCAATCGGTGAGCGGTGCCCCTACCTGCCCAGCAGCAGGCACCAGATCACATCAGCTGCTGCAGGCAGCCTGACACTGAGCTACAGGCGCTTCTGACCGTGACCTCCGGCTCAGCTCTGGAGTTGCTGTTGGATCCGGGCCGTTACTGCAGGCAAAGATGATGGTAAGGGACCCAGCACCAGCACAAGGACCTCAGATTCCAGACCCTGCCCTCTCAGTACATTTGTGTTAACAATGACAAAAACTCAGGGCTGGCAACTGGTAAAACACTGTGGAGAGGTGTGGCGCCGCGGCCAGGGCGACTGACGCTGGAATCTGGGGATCAGGGTTCGATCCCCGGCTCCGGCGGCAGGTTAGCCCAGCACCATGTGACTCTGGGCAATAGCTCACTTAATCTTCCCGACGGCCCCCAGCGCCTAGAGACCCTTACGGGTGATTGTGCGCTTTACAAATGTGGATTATTATTATTATTATTATTATTATTATTACTTACGGATCTTTAGTCAGATTGGCCCGTCAGCGAGTCACACTGCAACAATGCAGCTGTGTACTCAGGCCGCGAGCCACACACCCTGCGGAAATCTGCCTTGTTCTTAGACTTTGGTCCAGGTTGCTGGCTGTCCTCGGCCGGCTCAGAAATTATAATTGAATGCCGCTGATCATAAATAGAGCAGAGCACTGGCGGCCCGGCTGGTCATATGGAAACAGTAGCATTGTAGACCGAGCTGCAGCATGATTCTGGACAGCCTAAGTTCCTCGCAACCAAACTACCTGCTCTGGCAGTGTCAGCCAGCAGGACGTGACGTACTACCGCTGCCCCTCGGTAAAAGCTATAGGGATGCATAGTTTTAGGAATACAGAGAAGGCCTTTTGAGAGCATGCAATCAGAAGATGTTAAATTCTAAAAATAATTATGCTATTTGCATATGAGATTTCGCATTGCACTGTAGTATTTGTATAGCACTTAGTCCCCCTCACCCCCCCAATGTGGGGTACCCAAGCGCCTACTTACACAGACTGTGTGCTACTCATGTCTAAGTCATACACTTGGAGTGATACCAATATCAGAAACCTCATTTGCAATATATTAAATCAAGACTCTGTACATTAGCTTAGGAGCTGTTTTTTTCAGTTGTACGTTGTTTGGAGGCTTTTGCTACCAGCCTTTGCCAAACACAGATTGCCAGCCTTTGTCGTGGGCCCCTCCTTCCCATAAAATCAGGAAAACATAGGGTCTGGGCCACTCTCGGATGTCACGTGAGTGACCCGGCCCAAGAGGGAACCGATGTCAGAGAAGCCCTACAACATGAAACATGCAGTTAGATACCTCACACGGCGCCGGTCCGGCCACCTATTACACCTTCTGAGCATTACTACCAGCTAGCACCAGATCGCGCGGTGCGAGACACAGGCTGGTAAATTTAACATATTTCAGCTGCAGATGGGAGTCCGATTGCGGTGGTTATGCCTCTCCATTGCCATTAACTAGACAACTGGAAAGCCAATACTGTGACTTCTACTCAACTGAATTAAACTAACCTGCGCGCAAAGAATTAAACTTAGTGCAGGGAAGTGAAACAAATCACCGATTTAATCTCTTTTATTTCGAGGATTTTTTGAAAGAATAGGTTGGTTGAAATTCTACCAAAAACTTGTACAAATACTACACAATACAGAGACGGTGTCCCGCGGACAATACAGAGATGGCCGGTGCTGCATACTGACGCTTCAACCCTGTGATTCAATTCCTACCCGAGGAGCGTGAGACAAGGGTCCCCCTCGAAGGAAGCAGTTGACCAAAATCTTACAACTTCAAATCTGTGATTTAATTTCAACCCGAGGAGCGTGAGACAAGGGTCCCCCTCGAAGAAAGCAGTCGATCAAAACCTCACAAAAAAAATCCGGCTATATTACCCCCGTCCACCTTCTGGTCATCGTCCGGTTGGTGCATGTGGAGCTCTCGTGCAAGTTCTGAGGTCCTGATGAGAACCCCACTTAATAGTTAAGGGTTCGAAACGCGTAGACCATTCTTCCGCACCATAAGAACAAATTATTTGTTGTATTATTTTTGCTAAAAGAAACTGAGTAATAGTTGCGAAAATCTATTTTCTATGGTGTTTTTCCATTGTTTGTATTTTTCCTACAATCTGTTTATGACATTTCATTTATATAGTGAGTCTGGTATGTATGAGGTGTATGAGAGAGTGAGTTATGTATGCATATGTTGATCAACTTAGTATGAAAGATTGCAATTTCACTAATTGTTGTGGTTTCATTGTTTGTTTTAAGCAAAATGTCATTTTTATGAATATTGTCCTCTGTATTGTGAAGTATTTGTACAAGTTTTTGGTAAAATTTCAACCAACCTATTCTTTCAAAAAATCCTCGAAATAAAAGAGATTAAATCGGTGATTTGTTTCACTTCCCTGCACTAAGTTTAATTCTTTGCGCGCAGGTTAGTTTAATTCAGTTGAGTAGAAGTCACAGTATTGGCTTTCCAGTTGTCTAGTTATTTGCATGAGGCTTGGCCTTACTGTGGGAAGCCCACACCCAGTGTTGTTTTCTCACTCTCCATTGCCATTGGCGGCAGCGATACAGACTCTGCCAAGGCCACCCAGGAGGCTGCAGGCACTGGCAAGATCAGGGCACAAACCACTGTGGGCCACTGGAATAGGAGTTTACCGCCCGGTGGCCCCAGCCCGCCTCCAGTGTTTTTAAGGATGGTCAGTGAGTTCCCCCACTCACAGGTAGCCATAGCCACGCCGCGATCACTGAGACAGAAGCCATATCACACACTGTGCAATTAGCGGAACACCTTGCAGTACCCGGAAGCCCGTGTTATCTTTCTTATTAGGACACCAGCTTGAATACACACCTCCCGCCCAGCATTCAATGAGCACCAGACAACTGGCAAATGTCTGAAGAAAAAGTCAACACATAAATAAATGGCATTGTCATTTACAATACCAGTAGCTCAAACTCGTCGTAAATGTGTGACCTATTGCATTGCAAATTCTTGTTTTATAATGTTTTTCCCATCCTGCGGTAGTCAATGCGGCCCCTGTACTCCTGTGGGCCTGAAAATGTTTCAGAATTTGGCCCCAGGGGGGTTCTCTCTGATATAAAATACTGTATATAATATCTGTTTTAATATTCAGAATTTTGCACACGTACAAGAAGTAATACTTTTAGAATGTCAGAGTTTTCTTTATGTGAAAGAAAGAGTATGCTGATATCTTGGAATAGCTGTGATGATGGAGCACGGAGGGCCTGGAACAATGTAGCCATGCATCACCCCGAAGTTAATAAAATGCTCACTGCCCACATCCACGGGCATTTGGAGTTTATATGATTGCATAATATTGCTTGCTATTTCCAGTCCTTATAAATGAGGCGTGGTATATAAAGGGCTATACAAAAACACATTATTGTTTCTGCTATTATTATTAGCACACCAGAAGAGGTTGGGCATCAGAGAGAATTGTGGGACAGGTGACAATGAGACAGAAGCCAGGGCGGAGGCAGGCCGATTAGGGAATAAGTACCAAAAAGAGAACCGAGGGTGGAGGGTGAAGGTGGGACGAAGAGGAACTGCGCTGTTGTCGGTAGTAGCTGAGCTCTGGTGGCATGGTGCCACCCCTCCCACAGTATGCCTCACAGCAGCTGGCAGGCCATAGATATCCACCAACACCAGCTCCTTGTGCTCGGACCAGTGACACTGTAACTCCTCTCTCTCGGCCTTCACTTCATGCGCCCCCCACCGCCCTAGCCAACCACAGGCTGGGATTTCTCATTCCTGCTGCGGCGACAGCTGTTGTTTCAAAGGAGGCGACAAAGGAGAGAGACCGCAGCTATACGAATGTGCATGAGCAACATTTCAGTGCCGGTGCACGGCCAGAAATCAAGGGACCCAGAAAGACGTAACCACACCGACGTATAAAAGCAGCGGAGCAACAGCCGGGCAAAATGATAGCTGCCTCGAAAGAAAACCAAAGTATGAACGCACTTCTAGATGACATAGCCTCATTCCATAACCATGGTTAACGTCACTCAGCAGATTTAAACAAGAAAGGGTGTGGAAAAGCACAATATTTGGCGCTGCACACACGCGCGGGCTGGTTTCTGGCGCACATAGCCATGGCTGCAGCGCACAGAGACCCGAAACTGCCGCACACAGAGGAAAAAAATTAGAGGGAACATTGCTTCCAAGTGTGAAGTTTTGAAACTTTACAATATTCATCTAAAATCAGCCGAATAACGAATTTCGAATTACTCACCGATGATCAGGAGAGAAGCCAGTACTGTACCTTGTAGCCCAGTACTGCACCGCAAAAGTAGTCACAACCGTGTTTGCTAGTAATCAAAATTTCTGCCATAGGAAACCATTGACTGCTTTTCTGTGAAATTTCTTGTGTGAAGTTTGGAAATGTTAAAATATTCACCTAAAATCAGCCGAATATCGAAATCCGAAGTACTCACCTGTAATCAGGAGAGAAGCCAGTACTGTACCTTGTAGCCCAGTATTGAACCACAAAAGTAATCACAACCGTGTCTGCTAGTAATCAAAATTTCTGCCATAGGAAACCATTGACTGTTTTTCTATGAAATTTATGTGAAGTTTTGAAAACTGAAAATATTCATATAAAATCTAACTAATTCCGAAATACTCACCTGTGATCAGGGGAGAAGTCAGTACTGTACCTTTCATCCCAGTACTGAACCGTAAAAGTAATCTGTACCGGGTTTACTAGTAATCTGTATTTTCTACATAGGAACCCATTGTCTGCTTTTCTATGAAATTTCTTGTCTACTTTTGAAAACTTGAAATATTCTTTAAAAATCATACAAAATACTGAAACGCAATTACCTACCTGTTTTAAGTTAAGACCCCAGTGCTGGCCTCAGCAGACCAGTGATGGATTACAAAAGTAACGCGATCGTACTTTACCTGCAACCTGCATTTTCTTCCATTGAATAACATTGTCAGATTTACATTGACAAGTTTCTAAGTGTGAACTTTTAAAACTGCTTTATATTCATGAAAATTCACCACAGTAACTAAAACGTTTGTGCTAATCTGTTTTCAGCTTAGACCGCAGGACTAAATCTAGGATCTGGTCCTGGGACTACTAAAGTAATCTGTATAGTAATCAACTGTACTTAGATGTGGAAAACTCATTGAGCTCAATGCTATAGTGTGTTTTAGGATTGTGTTGATTACTGTCAATACTGTATTAATTGTGTGCACAAACTTCATTGCTCCTTTGCAAAGTAATTACATGAGAGTACTCATAACGAGAGAAGTATATTTTTGTAACTGTTGGTTCTAAAAATAAAACAACTATATCTGTGGATATAAAAACCATTGGCCTGGAGTTCAGTCCTTGAGTGTGTGAAACCTTTTGCTGACTGAGTGTGTACAACAAATGCTTTACACTGTCCTCTGGTACTGCCTTACTGGTCGACCAAGCTACCACTTTGTAGAGTAAGGTCACTTCTGACTTTTACCTCTTTTATACCTCTGGGGTTGGTGGACTCTATACACACTGTACTTTATTCGAGTCCAGTATATATAGAGCCACTTTCTCACACCTGGAAGTCACACTTTCAAAAAATCGAAATGACCCTTCACCACAGTGCTTTCGCATTCAGTATGAAGTATAAAACAACCACCCCAAGATCTGTAACCCCAGTAATCAAGGTCTTTAGGTCTAAAACCAGGCTGCTGCCCTTTATTGGGCAAGAATATGGGGAGCAGGAAGTACTAATAGGAAAGAAAATTGAGATAACTAACCTACCCAGGAGCACACCGTTGGTTCCCATGTTCTATGATACAGAACTAAACCGAATCGGTGATCTAGCTACACTAAGACCGTTGCTGTTCTGGATAAGACTGTGGGTAACACTTGCACCTTCTCCCCATACACATGCTTTGGAAGAAGTAAAGAACCACAAGAATTGTAACCTTATTCAATGGTTCTGCCACATTAAAAAATATTTCAGCGACATTGGTAAACAGCAACACCAGATTAAGGATCAAGGAGGCATTTTGGGCAAACAGAACAAATACTATCCAATGCCCTGCAAGGCGGAGGTATAGGCAATGAGTTTTAAACCCTTAAACCAGCTCCAGAACCATACATGAATGTGTATTAACAATTTAAAAATGTTAAAATTGGAGGCACTGTTCAAAAAAAAGCTGAGAGATTCCTTTTTGTAGAAAAGTTGGACCCCTATGAACTAGCTATTGGTTAGCAGAAGTTCACTTCTTGTGAAGTAACTGTCCGTGCTATAAAAAAGCCTTTCAATTCAGGATCCCTGACTGGACTACAGTGTTGAAGGGTTGAGTCAACTGGATGGTCAACTGGATACAGTAAAGGCTTCACCTCTGAATGACAGAACAGCTTCTCATCCTGCCATACAAAGAGAGTCCGATTTATCACAAAGTCAAGTAGAAGTCTTTTTTAGTAGAGATATGGTCAAAGTCTGAAATATCTGTACAATATTTATTGATGTTAAGAAGTATGACCCAATACACGCCTAGGGGACCAGGTAGCTTTCTGGGACATAATAGCACATGGCGCCAAGACAAATAGGATGAAGACCGAAGCTCACATTCTTCCGTAACACTGTGTAAACTATATCAAATCTTTATATAGTAGCTCCCCTCTAGCCCTTGAGAAACGTAATTCCTTGGATTTTATAGTGACCCCCCCCACCTCACCCAAATCCTTCAAGACTCCTTTTAAATTAGATACTGTTAGAGATGGTTGGGCTTTCTCAGTGACCACGACCATTGGATCCCAGAGGGCAGGAAAGGCACCAGGGTTAGATCAAATTCCAGTGGACTTAGAGTCCGAAACAGTAATTTTGGCACCCTACCTTAAATGCATGTTTAATGCCATTTTAGCAGTTGGCGGGATTCCAACCTCATGGAAAGGGGCGGAGTCTATTCCTATACACAAGAAAGGCCCCAAGTTGGATCCATCCAACTACCACCCAACCAGCCTTATCCATTCTTCCCCAAAAATCTTTTGCAAGCTTTATTAGAGGGGCTCCTTACCTGGGTTGAAGAAAATAACATCTTAATACAGTACCAGGCTGGATTTCGTCCCAAACTTTCAAATAATAGGGTGGAAAGAAGTAGACATTAAAAGGGGTAACCTTTATGTTGCTTCTGTCGACCTCAAGGCGGCATTTGACATGGTCCCTAGAGATTAGCTATGGCGTTTGCTAGGTGACCTAGGGTTTCTGTGCCCTCTTGTCAACCTATTTGCCAGGCTTCACATGACAGTTTTGCCCAAGTGAGATGGGGCCCAAACAGGAAAACACTGATCCTTTAAGGTTGCAAAAGGAGTCAGGCTAGGAATCGACCTTACTCCCACGTTGTTCTTGCTGTTTATAAATGGCTGTATTGATTACCTATTGGGTTGTGATAACGACTCACCGGGCCTAGTTAAAACCAAAATACTTTATTAGTATCAAAATCCTTCCATGGCCCAAGAGCCCTTTTGAGTAAGTTAAATATTTTCTGCTTAGATCATAGACTGGCAGTAAACGCAGGTAAGACAAACCTTATTGCCATCCACCCCTATTTTTCTTTTTTTTTTTTTACATTTTTTATTGGCATTGAAGTATCAGCAGTACATAATGAATTTGTTTCCTAATCATAGACATTCCTGGTTAACAGTTCACAGTGCATTCCTAGCTGTTCAGCTAGTCACTTGTCCAGATCTCTTCTAGCTGTGTGACTTTTTGCCTACTATGCAGCTCTAGTTGTAAGGGATTGCCACCCAATATAACAACCTAACAGTCCCCTCCCCCCTCCCCCCAAGTGCCCCCACCCCCCGCCTTCCCCTGCCCTCGCTGCTGTCTACTAACCTGCCACTATGCCTCTCTCGCTGCATGTGTGGTCTGGGTTTCACTCTCTGTAGGCTAAGCCAGAGGCCAGACTCACGCCAACCTTCAGGTCTGTAGATGTTAGGGTGCTATGGCCTTCCCTCCTGTTCCTTGCTATTAGGGCTGACCTGTCGACACCGGGCCTGAGGTGTGCTGGGAGCAGACTCCTGATCTACATTCTTCAGGTCATCTACTAATACCCCCCAAGCCTGCACTCTTTCCAGTCTGCCTATGCCTTATTGCGCATTCCGAAGCAGTATTCTATGTTCGCAGCCCGTCCACTTCTCTAATTCCCACTTTCAGTTGACCACCCCCGGACCCGCTGGGGCCTTCCATTTGATTGTTAGTTCGCGTTTTGCTAATATATATGGTAGGTCTTAGAACCTTGCCGTGACCTTGGTCTTAGCGGAGTGGGGAAATAGGTTGAGCAGCACATGGCTGGGGGTGCAGGGGATCTCCTTCCCCGTGACGTGCGCTGTCTACCTAACCACTGCTTGCCAGTACCCTTCTAGCTGTGGGGAGCTCCACACCATGTGGAAGTAGCTAACTCCTATCTCCTGACAGCGAGGGCAACTCGCATCATCTCAATGAAAATAACGATTAATTCTGTCAGGTGTAATGTATGGTCTATGCAGGGTGTAAAAACAAATTAATTGGAATTGTGCATTACGGGATACCTTGGTGGCCCGGAGGAGTGCATTTTCCCAATCTTTATCCTCTATATGAATCCTCAGGTCCGCCTCCCATTTATCCTTCAGTCCCTCAAGCGGTTTCGTGCAGTCTCGCCGAATGGCTCAGGCACGATACCGCCTTGATGACGCCTCCTGCTAGGCTTATGTATTCGCATGTGGAGTGCGTGAGTGGTTCGGTTGTCCCCTGTCCCCAGTGTCTGCTCATGACCCCAGTAACCGCCCCATATAGTAAAAAGGGTCCCTGCGGGATGTCCCAGTTTGCTCGGAAGGCCGCAAACGTCAGCTGTTCCCCGTCACCATATAGGGCCCCTATTTTAGTGACTCCCGCTTGCGTTCATTCCTCTAATCACCTCTAGTGGCCCCCATGTGGGAGTGCCTCTAGTAACGCCACCGACATCTCTGGGGAGTAAGGGCGTTTGGTTTTGGTCTTCTGGAGACACCTGGCCCAGGCAATTCCTTATCCCTCTGTGTTCCGAAGAGCTTATCTTCCGTGGTTTAATGGTGCCCATTAATGTGCTCATGACATTCGCCCTATTCGGGGTGAATGGGGGCTTCCTCCTTTCCGGGTCTAGACTACCTGCCACCCATTGCGTAAAGCGTTGGAGTTGTCCTGCCAGATAATAGTTCTCCATATTCGGCACTGCTAATCCTCCCTCCATCTGCGCCCTTCTCAACGTAGCTAAGGCCAGTCTGTTTCTGCTAGACCCCCAGATAAAAGTTGTAATAAGAGTCGAGCGAGCGAAACCACGCAATAGGGATCCACACCGGTAGGGTGATGAAGAAATATAGCAATCGGGGCAGGGCTATCAGTAGGAAAATTCGCACCACCTCCGACAGGGGTAGCGTTCCCCAGAAAGCCATACACCCTTTTAGCGATCGCAGAGCCCCCCCTCCCCCCCCCACATTCTCCTCCTGAACATCAGAGAGGTCATGATCTACTTTCACCCCTACGTAACTTAAACAACGTGGCTCCCACTGTAGGTCTCCCAGGCCCATGGGAGGAGGAGTGTCTCTTGTCACCGGAAAGAGCCACGACACCACAGACCCAGACGTCGCCTTCCTAACGGAAACCTGGATGAACGCCTCAAAGCCTGACATCGCCATCGCCATCCCGGACGGCTACAAGATCATCCGGAGGGACCGCGTCAACCAGACAGGAGGAGGCATCGCCATCATCCACAGAAACACCATCCGCATCACGACCAACACCGACGACACCATCGCACCCGCCGAAAACCTGCACTTCCAGATCCACGTCAACCCCAGGACCACCCTCAGAGGCACCCTCATCTACAGACCCCCGGGACCACGCACACAATTCAGCGAGGACATCGCCGACTTCATCAGCCCGCTCGCCCTCCCCTCAGCCGACTACATCCTCCTCGGGGACCTCAACTTCCACCTGGAGAACAACAACGACCGCAACACCACCACCCTGCTGGACAACCTCGCAAACCTGGGACTCAAGCAGCTGGTGACCACCCCCACCCACTACGCCGGACACACACTCGACCCGATCTTCTCCTCCAGCAAGGACATCGCCTTCAGCCACGCCACGGGACTCCAATGGACGGACCACAGCTGCGTCCACTTCAGCTTCAGAAGGACCACGCTCCACCATCACCAGCAACAGGCTCCCCGCAGAAGCTGGAACAAGATCACTGCAGACCAGCTCACTACGTCCTTGAGCAAGAACCCTCCCACCAGCACAACGAACCCCAGTCAAGCAGCCACCAACCTCACGAAATGGATCAGCGACTGCGCAGACGAACTCGCCCCGCTGAAGACCCCGCCGAGCAGACCCGGCAGCAAGAAAGCCCCATGGTTTAACGACAAACTCAAGAGCTCCAAGAAGAACTGCAGAGCACTCGAGAAAACCTGGCGCACAGACCCAACACCAGACAACATGACTGCCCTCAAGCTCGCCACCCGAAAACACCACCAGCTGATCCGCGCCACCAAGAAAACCGCATTCAAGGAACGACTGGACAACAACGCACACAACAGCAAGGAACTCTTCAACATCGTGAAAGAGCTCTCCAACCCCAACGCCGGAAACAACAACATCACCCCTTCGCAAGACCTCTGCAACTCCCTCGCCTCCTACTTCCACAACAAGATCGCGGACATACACAACAGCTTCAGCACTCAACCAACGCACACCACGACCGAACCACCTCCCCCCACCACCACCCTCCGCGCCTGGACCCCGATCAGCACCGAAGACACCATCCGCACGATGAACTCCATCCACTCCGGATCTCCGACAGACCCCTGCCCTCACCACGTCTTCAACAAGGCCGACGCTGTCATCGCACCCCACCTGCGGGACATCATCAACACCTCCTTCGACATCGCCACCTTCCCGGAGAGCTGGAAGCACGCCGAACTCAGCGCTCTACTCAAGAAACCATCAGCGGACACTACCGACCTCAAGAATTACCACCCCATCTCGCTGCTCCCGTTTCCGGCCAAAGTCATCGAGAAGACCGTCAACAAGCAACTGGCCGCCTTCCTCGAGACGAACGGCTCCCTCGACCTCTCGCAGTCTGGCTTCTGGGCCAACCACAGCACCGAGACCGCCCTGATCGCAGCCACAGACGACATCCGAGTCCTGCTCGACAACGGAGAAACAGCGGCCCTCATCCTCCTGGACCTCTCCGCGGCCTTCGACACTGTCTGCCACCGCACCCTAGTACAGCGCCTCAGCAACGTCGGAATCCAGGAGAAGGCACTGGAGTGGATCACCTCCTTCCTCACCGGAAGGACACAGAGAGTCCGCCTCCCCCCGTTCAGATCCGAGGCCACCGAAGTCATCTGCGGCGTTCCTCAAGGCTCCTCGCTCAGCCCAACTCTCTTCAATGTCTACATGAGCCCCCTCGCAGCCATCGCACGCCAGCACAACCTGAACATCATCTCCTACGCCGACGACACCCAGCTGATCCTCTCCCTCACTAACGACCCCGCCACCGCCAGAGCCAACCTGCACGAAGGGATGACAGAAGTAGAAAAATGGATGTCGAACAGCCGCCTGAAACTGAACTCAGACAAGACGGAAGTCCTCATCCTGGGATCCTCACCCTCCGCCTGGGACGACTCCTGGTGGCCCCCCGCCCTGGGCAGCGCACCCAAACCAACTGACCACGCACGCAACCTGGGCTTCATCCTGGACTCCTCCCTCTCCATGACCAGACAAGTCAACGCCGTCTCCTCTTCGTGCTTCCACATCCTGCGAATGCTACGCAAGATCTTCAGATGGATCCCCACCGAGACCAGGAAGACGGTCACCCAGGCCCTCGTCACCAGCCGTCTGGACTACGGCAACTCCCTCTACGCCGGAACCACCGCCAAACTCCAGAAGAGACTCCAGCGGATCCAGAACACCTCAGCACGACTCATCCTGGACATCCCCCGCCGCAGCCACATCTCCGGACACCTGAGAGACCTGCACTGGCTCCCGGTCAACAAGAGAATCACCTTCCGGCTCCTCACCCACGCACACAAAGCCCTACACAACCAAGGACCAGGATACCTCCACAGCCGCCTCAACTTCTACGCTCCCACGCGCCAGCTTCGATCGACCAGCCACGCCCTCGCCGCCGTCCCCCGCATCCGAAGAGCCACCACAGGAGGAAGGTCCTTCTCCTACCTGGCCGCCAAGACTTGGAACTCCCTTCCGACCCACCTCCGCCTGACCCAGGACCACCTCGCCTTCAGGAAGCAGCTCAAGACCTGGCTATTCGAGCAGTAGCGGACCCCCCCCCCCCCCCCAGCGCCTTGAGACCCTCCGGGTGAGTAGTGCGCTATACAAATGCTCTGATTGATTGATTGATTGATTGACTTCTGCCAGTTAACGCATAGTCCAGAAAGTGTTCCGAACTCATGCATCATGTGCCGGGCCTCCCTTAAAGCTGCAACAGTGTATTTTAGAAATAGCAGGAGATCATCTGCATATAATGCAATGTGGTGTGTCTGATCGGCTAGTCCAATACCCTCATATGCCGTCCGTGAGCTTGCTATGCACGCAAGTGGCTCTATCGCCAGAGCGAATAAAAGCTGGGGAGAGGGGACACCCCTGTCTCGTGCCCCTCTCCTCCCGATATTGCGTGGAAATGGTGCGGCCCGTGTGGACCCTTGCTACTGGGTCCTTATTTAGTATTTTAACCCACTGGACGAACCCCTGTCCCAGCCCCATTCGTGTGAGCACGCATACACAAATTCCCATTCGCGACTATCGAATGCTTTCTCAATATTGATAGCAAAGATCGCCCTGGAGCTTCCTCCGTACCCTGTTGTAGAACTGTGAAAAGATGCCTGATGTTAAGGGTTGTATTTCTGCTAGGGATGAATCCGGCTTGGTCGGAATGGACCAAGGAGATCATATATGGCAGCAGTCTGGCGACTAATATCTTACTTAGGATTTTAAAATCTAAGTTTAGCATCGACAGCGGTCGGTATGCCGTGCACTCTGTTGGGATCTTGTCGGGCTTGAGCAGGGGAATCATTACCGCCTCTCGCGTTGTCTGCGGTAGACTCCCACCTTCCCATATTTCCGCGTATAGTTCCACCAATCTAGGTGCTAGTTCTGCAAGGTATGTGACATAGAATTCCTTGGGTAAGCCGTCTGTGCCCGGGGTTTTCCCTCATGCCATAGCTTTGACCGCCCCCTTGATCTCCTGTTCTGTTATTGCTACTCCCAGTAACTCTGCCTCCCCCGCCTCAAGGGTGTGGAGCGGGAGGGGTGACAAATAGTCTGTAATCCTATCTATTTTGCGGCTGCCAGTGCTTTTGTACAAGTGGGCATGGTATTCACGGAAGCGGTTATTGATCTCCTCTGGTCTTTGTAAGGGTCGTCCTATCCGGTCATGAATTGCCAATATGGTACTGCTCCGCTTGGACGGGTTGGCAAGCCATGCCAACAGTCGCCCTGCCTTGTCTCGTTCAGCATGCGTCCTATCCATGTACTTCTGGTAGTCAAAACAGCGCAGACGCTCTTCCTGAAATGCTACCTTTTCTTTGGCCTCTAGTAGTTCCTGCCTCAATTCCGGGTGTTCCGGCCGTCTATGCTTTAAGTTCTTGAGTATGAGTTATGGCGGGTTTGTGCACTTTAAATCGTACATATACATGATTTACAATCTATCATTCTTTTGCCCTTATGCTGCCCTATGCATTTCGGTACTCATGGTACCTTCATCAGGGGCCAGTCTCTATGATCAGATTGACGTGCTTGCGAACGTATTTATAACCCTGCTGTGTTTCAGATGAGCTGGAGTGTGTTCAATTTGATAATGGTCCTCGGTGTGTAAGATGATGTTCTTAATCGAGTTCTCTTCCCATCCTCAAATTTCCGAAACGTGCAGTGTCGCGACACTGCACGTTTTGGAAATTTGAGGAAAATTGTAAAGTTCAAAAGAATGATGGATTGTAAATCATGTATATGTACGATTTAAAGTGCATCTAATTTGCATTGTATATGTTGTTTTGATGAAACAATCAAAATTGAGAAAACTATGTACAGTAATGAATGAATTACATGCAGTATAAAAAGACAAATGAGCTTTTGGTTCAGTGTTCATGAAATTTTTCCTTTGAAATCGGTGAAGATGTAGACACACCAAGTGTATAGTGTGCGCCTAGGGGGGTTCACAAACCTGCCATAACTCATATTTAACACAAGGATTGACTACCCTTATTAGACGCAGCACCAGTATTAAAAGTGATAAACAAGTTGAACGGAGTGCTCCTCACAAACCCACATAACCATTAAGTTCTTGAGTGCCACATCTGCTCTCTCTATGTCTGCTGTAAGTGTCCTATGAGCCCCAATAGATGTTGCCATGCACCGCCCCCTGATTAGAGCCTTAAAGGCTTCCCATTTCTTGATTGTAGAGTCTGTGGAGGCCGCATTGTCAGCGAAATATTCTACGATATGTTCCCTAGTCTCGTATTGGAAGACTTGGTCTTCCAGGGCTTCCGGCTTGAAGCGCCATGTAGGATGGGCTGTGATAGCGTCCCCCCCTTGAACCTGAGCATGAGTAGGTTATGGTCCGAGACTGTTCTGGTCAGGTACTCTGCCCCCCAAGTTGGGTGAAGAGGCCCGGTGTGCTTAAAAAAGTGTCTAGGAGTACATGCAAATCGTGGGTGTGGGATGGGTGTGAGTAGTCCCCGTCATTCGGGTGGGCGCTGCGCCATGCATCTACTAGCCCCGGTGAGTTTGCCAGTCGAGAAAGGATCAAGCTACAGTATGTACAGGAGAGTCTCGAAGTGCGAGTGCGATCTGTCCATTTCGAGGTCTGCTACGCAATTGAAATCTCCCCCTATTAGGACCGCTCCCGCCACGTACGGTGCCAGGACCCCCGACAACTGCTCCAGAAATCGAATATGATCTACATTTGGGCCATAGACATTTACATGGGTGATATCATGTCCATCAAGTCTCCCGGAGACAAGCACGTAGCGTCCCTCAGGATCAATTTTATGCTCAATAGGTTGGAAGGGGACCCCCGCCCGTATCCAGATCAGGACTCCTCGGGCAAATGCTGAATATGATGTGTAAAATGCTTGACTTCTCCAGCGCCTGCTCAGTGCCGCCCCCTCTGTGTCCAATGTGTGCGTCTCTTGGAGCATCGCCGCCATCCACCCCCATAGAGGCTTCATGTAGTATACTTGTAAATGTAAATGTAGTATACTTGTAAAGCGCACAGCTGCCCCAGCAACGGGGCGTCCCGGCGCTGTATAACTCTGGGGAACCCGTCCTGGCTTTCCCTGTGGGATGGTCCCTTGCTGGGAGTCCCCAAGGTGGAGCCAGGCATCCCCGGAATTGGTGGGGCCGTTGTGGAGATTAGGCAAGCTAATGCCCAGAGTTGCCGAGTGGAACCCCTGATTAGAGTAAGCACCGAAGCGAGAATTATCGAGTCCGCTGACCCAAGTCCACGACCCTGCCGCGTCGGGAATTGAACCCTGGTCCCAGGCTGACTTCTGCTCTCAGGCCTGCCGCCTCTAACCAGTGAGCCACACTACTCCACTTCAGAGGATCAATAGTGCTGGAAGGGAAGGAGTTGGAGAATGTGCTAGATTTTGATTACCTTGGCATTCTTGTCTGCCCTCGACCCGGAAGACTGGATGGTAGCGTTGAACTTGCAGGATGCTTATTTTCACATCCCCGTCCTGCTGGCCCACCGGCGTTACCTGCGGTTCACGGTAGGCCATGAGCACTTTCAGTTTACCGTACTCCCCTTTTGCCTTGCCAGTGCCCCTCGGGTGTTCACGAAAGTGATGGCACTGGTCGCAGCTCATCTGTGCAGATCGGGGGTTTCAGTCATCCCCTATCTCAATGACTGGCTGTTGAAGGCGGGCTCCCCCAAGCAGTCGTCTCCCACCTCGAGACTACGGCTGACCTCCTGCATTCGGGGTTCTCCATCAATGTGCCGAAGTCACACCTCATTCCCTCTCAGCAGCTCCTCTTCATTGGTGTGGTTCTGGACACAACACGGTTTCGGGTCTATTCGCCCGAACAGCGAGTCCAGGATATTAGGGCTATGATTCCGATCTCTCAGCCTCTATCCCGGGTTTCGGTCCGCATGACCCAGAGGCTGCTGGGCCTCATGGCTTCCTCCATCCTGCTAGTCGATCATGCCAGGTGGCATGTGCGGGCTCTGCAGTGGGACCTGAAGTTCCAGTGGGCGAAGCATCAGGGGAATCTGTCCGATTGCGTCCGGATCTCGGAGGACACTGCACCACAATTGCAGTGGCGGCTCACGAACCAGGATTGGGTCATCGACCGATTCCTCTCCCTTCCCTAACCAGAACACACTGTGGTGCAGGACGCATCCCTTCTGGGATTGGGCGGCCGCATATGAGAGGCGGAGATTGTAGGTCTCTGGTCTCCTGCGGAGTATGGGCTCCATATCATCCTTCTGGAGCTCCGGGCGATCCGTCTTGCACTCAAGGCATTCCTCCCCTCTATCCAGGGAAGAGTAGTGCAGGTGTTCACGGACAACACCACCGCCATGTGGTTCTGCAATAAACAGGGTGGGTTGGGGTTGTGGACCCAACGTCAGGAGGCCCTCCGCCTCTGGACATGGCTGGAAAATCAGGGCATATCCCTGGTGCTGCAACACCTGGCGGGTTCACTGAACGCCAGGGCCAACTAACTCAGCCGCAGGTGCATGATGGATCAAAAATGGCATCTTCACTCTGAGGTGGTGCAAGGTCTCTTTCGACAGTGGGGATACTCTTGGTTAGATCCATTCGCCACTGAAGAGAACATGCAATGTCAGCAATTCTGCGTGTTGAAGTTTCCAATGCGGCACTTGCTAGGCAACGCTTTTCGTCACAAGTGGAGTTGCAGTCTTTTGTGCGCCTTTTCGCCTATACCACTTCTGCCCAAAGTGCTGAAGAAGATCAGGCAAGACCGGGCCCAAGTCATCCTTGTGGCTCCGGATTGGGCACGAAGAGACTGGTATCCCGAGCTGCTCAACATGGCCATTGATCCTCTGACCGGTCTGCCTCTTCGGGAGGATCTTCTGTCGCAGCAACAGGGGACTGTCCTCCACCTGAATCTATCCAGCCTCCACCTCCTTGCGTGGAGATTGAGCGTCGGTAATTGACCTCTTTTGACCTGCCTCCCGAAGTTTGTGATGTAATCTGAACAGCCAAGCGTCCCTCAACTAAGACGGTATATGCCTGCCGGTGGAACAAATTTGGGGTTTGGTGCAAAGCAAAGGCTGTGGATCCCCTCCCTGTCCCTCTTTCTGAGGTTCTCTTGTTCCTCCTTTCTTTGGCCCAGTAGGGCTCTGCTCTGGGCACTATCATGGGCTATCTCTCGGCCATCTTTGCCTTCATTCGGCTTCCAGATCTGCCTTTTCTTTTCAAGTCCCTGGTTGTAAACCGTTTCTTGAAGGCATAACTCTTCTATTTCCTTCTATTCCCTTTGTTATGCCTCAGTGGGACTTGAATCTAGTCTTGACTTATTTAATTTGCGCTCCCTTTTAGCCGCTTCACAAATGTCCTTTGAGACTTCTACACTTAAAACTGCATTCCTGGTTGCCATCACATCTGCCAGAAGAGTGAGTGAGCTCCAGGCTCTTTAATCTAAGTCTCCTTTCCTGTCTGTCCATCCGTACAATGTAGTTCTCAGGACTTGTCCATCCTTCCTGCCCAAGGTTGTCACTGCCTTTCACATCCGGCAGACCTTCACTTTGCCCACCTTCTTTCCGGCTCCGTATCCTTCGAAAGAGGAGGAGAGGCTCCACCTCCTGAACCCAAAAGCCTTTTTTGGGTACCTAGGTGCCAAGGAAGGTCGAGCTGTACACAAGCGACTATCTCCCGATGGGTCGTTTTGTGTATCAAAGCCTGCCACTCTCTGGCGAAGAAGGAGCCTCCAGTGGGGCTGCGCGCCCATTCCACCAGGGCGACGGCAGCAACTACTGCTTTGGTACGAGGCGTTCCTTTGAACGTCATCTGTCAGGCAGCTACGTGGGCTTTGTTGCACACATTTATGAAACACTACTGCCTTGACAGGCCAGTCCAGAGAGATGGCTTATCTGGCAATTCTGTTCTCCAGGACTTTCTGGTGTGACCTTGGTTCGCAGGCCCACCTCCGGGGTTGGTATTGCTGGGGCATCTATTCTAAGGTAAGAAATCTATAACTAACCTGTTTCTTCCAGATGAACAAGTTACTTCCCTTCGGTAACGATATATCTGTAACAAACATAAGTCAGTTATAGATTCCTTACTGCCCCACCCATCCTCCCCGTTCTGCGAACTGATTTCTAGGGTTAAGGGTATCCTTTCAGGGCCCTAGTTTTATCCAGCAGAGGTCAATGTCTTGCATGGCGCTGCATTTCTGGTACGGAAAGTCGTGTACAGAACTGACGTCAGTGTTCGAGGGTGGCCTCTGGGTAGCTACCGTCACGGCATCTTGGCCACCACGATGCCAACGACGGACGTGGAGCCGACCAACGCCACCTATCGACGTGCAGAGGTACTGCTGCCGAAAAACTTTTCGGATGCAGTCTGACGCCTGGGGGTAATTCTATGGTAAGAAATCTAGAACTAACCTATGTTTCTTACAGATATATCATTACCGAAGGTAAGTAACTTGTTCTTCAGTCCATTAACGGCAATAAGATTTTCCCTTTGTCTAAGTGCACTCGCTCATGTTTTTTAAACAGTGAAATATTCTTGTCCTCTATTTAGCAACCTGCAGGTACGCTGTATGTTACATGTTCTGTATGATGTTGCAGCTTTATGCATTCCATATACTGCATATTAGCAAAAGCCCAACTAACACATTTAGCATGTGTTTGTGGTTTACAGGTGTCTTGTCAAGGGTAGTAAGAGCTATATAAATGCAAAAACCCATACTATGCTTATGAGGACATGAAGGGAGGCTTGATGTTTTTGAGAATAAGGTGTCTGCGAAGACAAGTGTTCTGAGTGAGTAGGGCAAACTATGACCATATTGTATTCCACAGGATGCCTTTCTGTATCTCAATGCAAGTGGGCTTTTTCCCCAACATTGATGAAGGAAGCTTGTATATTTGCGCACCGCAATCCCTTTTGGTTTGTCTGTTATTGGGATATATGTTGCTTTAGTAACGTGGCTTTTTATTTAGTTTATTTGGGATTTGGTTTACTTAAGAAACGATCTTGTTTGAATTAGTTTCCATCTTTGAGTAAAGGTTCCCATACATACATTTTGAAGAAGTCACTTTATATTTACATGCCAACAATATCCACATATGCCGGTCACACCAACCCTCTTCTGTTTAGACCTATGCTATTTTCTTACTGGAGCCTAGCTGTCTCCTTTCGCAAAACTGCTACAGTAATTTCACTTCTCATTTTACTCCAGACTCTTTGTTGTTATATTGGATGTGTTTAGGCGTTAATACGTTGTTGCAGAAGGCTTCAAAGGAAAATGAGTACTTATAACCCTCTTGGTTATGTTCACCACGGAAGCTGATTGGGATGCGTTTACACCTTTTTTTAAAAATGTATCTTGAGAAGCTTCCTACACGGAGTCTGGAGTAGCGGAAAAAGGTCGATTTACTTTTTAGTTGTGTTTAAAAAGGTAAAAACTACCCTCTTTAAAAGAGAAAATTGGCTGTTTGATACAGAAAGAATTACATGATTGTTGGCAACAGTAAAGGATCAAAGGATCTGGATGAGCCAGATCGGGTAGCTTTGTGGACTAATGCAGCCACTGTAGGGGCTTGTGTTAAACCTAATGTTCACAGGTTCAAATTCTGGTGGGTCCTCTCAGCCTTTCATCCTTCTGAAGTCGATAAAGTGAGTACCATTAAGTAATAATTAACATCTGTTATTCAGCGCAAAGATACCCTTGAGTGAACGTGTGCTTTACAAATAAACGTTGTTATGATTGTGATTGCTTAACCAATAATATATTTTAAATTCAAACTAATCTAACTCAATATTTCCACTGCTAAGTAAATTAAATGAAGATTTTGTGACACAAGATGCACTAAGACACTAATGAAATATTCTTATAAATGCTTAAACTTCAAGCTTGAGCTACTTTTCGTTTTCATATATTAAATGACACAATGCCACACACATTTAATAACATCTCCCTCGTATAACTAATTAAAGGTATGTTATAGGCCTTTTGCTGGACTTCAAGCTTACAGTTTTTATACTACAAGGTAATAAGCAGCGTAACTGAGCTGCCATACAGCAAAGCAAGGTCCAAAAATGCCATTTTCTTTTGGCTTTTATGAAGATATATTACACAAGAGAAGCACTTTTGGCCTGTATGTTAGCTTTATTTCGATACCTTATTTTAGGACTTTTTTCTCCTTAAGCAGCCAGTATAACAAAAACTGCGTTATAGTGCATTATTCTGCCAGCTAGTGGTTGGAAACAGAATAGTCCCCAACTTGAGGTCGTTGTGCATGGTAGCCATCTCCAGATTTTTTTTTTCCGCCGTTGGGTCTGGAAGCAAGATGGGAAGCTCCAAAAATATTTTTGGATGCCTCTGAAAAAAAAAGAAAGAGACAAAGTTCCATTGAACTCTCCTGATCATAGACTCAGTAACTTGAGATAAGAACACTACTCCGATATCAACACGACAGACTACCTCTAAGGTCGTCAAGTGACGAGGTAGGGGCCATGGAAAATACCCCCTTCAAGTTTTGCCCCGAGTGCCACCGCAAGTTTGCGCAACATGACCAACACAACGTGTGCAACCTCTGCCTGCCCAAGGACCATAATGACAAGGACTATGAGGCCTGGGCGGCGTTCCAACCGAAAACACTCAGGACTCGCCAAAAATAGAGAGGCCCACTACGCCACGATGTCGTAGACCTCGAAGAAAACTTCCCTTAAGGACCTGGGGTGTTCCAGTGATGACGAAGACCAAGGAGGGCCTGCAGAATAGACGCACAAGGGATCGGACGTCTAAATTCTGGAAGGGGACGTCGAAAAACCACACGCCCACAAGAAGGCAAGCGACACAGGGTAGAAGGATAAGGTAAGACACCATACACATCCATCAAGAACCGAAGGACCACAAAAGCATGGCGCAACCTAAAGCAGCCCAATGCCGAAGAAAAAGGCGATCGAAGGTCAGCCGCGATCTAAGAAACCCCACGGAACCTTACCATAAGACACAAAAACCGAGGGTCGAACACGAAACCCTGAAGGGAAGCGCACCACCGTCAAAACCAGAGGCAAGTGCACCCAAAAATAGAAAGTCTCCGGTCTCCGATGCCGAGAGAACCCTCTAAGTCGAAAAGAAGAGGAAACCACTCGAGGCCGAGATGGCGGTGCTCCTCCAGAAAAATGAATTCGTAGCATCACTAAAAGACATCCGGATTCCAAAAGCACTACTAACCGAACCGGACAACATCGACGCTGAAGAAGCTGAAGACACTGAAGGGGAAGAATAGGAGATCCTCAAATCACCACCAACCCCCGAACCTCGCAAGGAAGATCTGGAGGAAGATATAGACGCTCCTGAAAAGGAGGAAGCCTCTGAAAATGTCGTGGACTCCTGGAACAACCTAGACACGAGGAGATATGCTGCTATCAGTCGAAGGCATCACTACCGGATGATATCACCTTCTACAACGGACTAGATAAGAGAGCAGAAGACACTTTCGGAGTACCTCCTCGAGGAGTTAAAGGGAGACGCATGTTTCTTTCTAGAAACCCCAGCCCCAGTCAACAAGGGGACAAAATACTTGCCAATGTTACCAATCATCCTAGACCACGGCAAGAAAGCCTTCAAGGAACCAGCCTCAAGTAAGGGGGGTAACTCCAATTGTCGAGAAAAAGTACAAAGCCTCCTCCAAGGACCTTAAATATATTCTGGGGAACACAATGCCTTACTCCATCATTGTCACCATCATCGTCACCACAGCAATGGGAAGAGCTAATGCACTCTTTAACACGGGGCCTCCACCAGATAAGGAAAGCAAAAGAATGGTTATGGTGGGAAGAAAAATGGAGAAGGAGGCAGTGACACAGTGGCGCATCGCAAACTCTAAGGCCCTATTGAACAGATACGGCCACCAGCAGTGGGATGACATAGAGGAGCTCATTAAGAAGCTGGCCATAGAGTACAAGAGAAGAGCAACATGTATTGTCCAAGAGGCCAGAAACATAGCAAATACATGCCGCCTAGAGACCCTTACGGGTGATTGTGCGCTTTACAAATGTGGACTTTACTTTACTTTACTTTACATCTGCACTAGATGCAGCATACACTGCCAGCAGACAGATGTGCACAGGCACCACCCTAAGAATACGCTGAATAAATAAAATTTAACATAACATAACAAAGAGGTGGTTTCAGCAACAGGAACACCACAGGAAGAGGAATATTTGGCCAATGGCAGCAAATGTCACAACCTCCACAGGACCAAGGTAATGCACAACAAACTATCCAACAAACTGGATACCAAGGGTGGCAGCAACAGCCAAAGCAGCCCTGGCAGAAGCCAGCCTTCTAGAGGCATAGGAAACAGCTCAAATTGACTCCCACATGGAGAAGGACCCACAAAAACACCAGTGGGGGGGGGGATGACTATCCCAATTTTTACAACAATGGTAAAACATCACAACAGACAATTGGATTTTAAATCTAGTAAAATACAGGTATTGCATAGAGCTCACAAGAACACCGCCTGCAAACCCACAAAAACTAAGAAAATGTCTAAAGTCTGAACTCATACAGTTAGATTCGGAGATCTATGACCTACTCATAAAACAATGCTATAGAATTGGTATCAAGACAGGAGTGCTTTATGGTTTAAATCTTTTATTGGATTTTCAAAACCGGAAAAACATACAGACCACACTTCCCCATCAGATGGAACAATGTCGAGCTCTTCCTGTATGACCCAATCAAAGGTGTGCGGCAGAGATAATATTGGCAACGCCAGATATGTGGGGTCTCTGCAAAGGGGAAATATCGTCCGACACCCCCCCCCCCCTTGTCCACAAAGCAAAAGAAAAGGAAATTGGGAATCACCACGCCGCCAACGGAGGGTAGTAAGCTGGTCCGCAATCCTGCGTCTTGCGCCTGTGCGTCGGGGCCTTCGGCTCCTTGATCGGAGTGTCTGCTAGGCGCAGTAATCGCAAGTAGGGAGGGCAGCTCAATTCCCTAAACTCCCCCGTGAGCAAAGTGAGGAATGGTCGCCACAGATCCGCAAACTCCTCTCCCCTTCCCGCCTTCGCTAAGGACAGCTTCTCCATCCCCAAAACCATCCAAAGCCGGTGTAACCAACCAGTATGCGGGGGGGCTTGTGTGGTCCTCCAATGTGCCAGGATATTTTGCACAGCTACCCCTAGTGCGATCGCTATAATCCTCCCCCTCCTAGACTTCAAGGGGTACATCAGGGCATTGGGGAGTCCTAACAGAATGTAAGCGGGGAATCTAGGGAGCTGAGTTTCTAAATGTGAGTCTGTCATTTAAAATCAAACTCCAGTAGGGTTGCAAACGGTCACAACTCCAAAGTAAGTGCTCCAAGGTGCCAAGCCCACCGCATGCCCTCCAGCAGCGGTCACTAATACGGGGATCCCATTGATGTAGGCATTCAGAGTATGGTACCAATAGGTGGCCACTTTGGTCAGGGTTTCGGTAAGGCCCGCGTGGTAAGCCGAGTGTCTAGCTCTATGGTAGATGCCGCCCCATTCTTTGTGCGTGAGTGATCTCCCCAGGTCCTGCTCCCACCTGTTTCTTCCTGCGTTGTGTGTAGATGTTTGTGAGGAGGAGCTGCTGGTACAAGTCGGAGATCAGCTTCTTATCAGAGGTGCGGGTAAGCAGCCACTTTTCATACGGGGTGAGGAAACGTTGCGCGCCTGGTCTGACTTCCGGCTGCAAAGCCCAATGTCGGACCTGCAGATAGGGTAGGCGATCAGACTACGGTATACCATAGTCCTCCTTCACCCGCTGAAAGGAGAGGATACCATTTAAGTCGAACATATGTCCCAGGTCTCTGCAGGGCGAACGTCTCCAGGCTACAAAGGCCCTGGGGTCCAGTCCCGGGGAAAAATCAGGATTATCGAAGAGCGGGGTCATCGGGGAGGGAAACGAGGTGAGTTCGTGCCGGACCACTACCCGATCCCATACATCCAGGACAGTGCTTGTAATCTGCGATGCGTATAGATTGGGGGGCGGTGGCATCTGGGGAGGAATGTAACCCCCTGTAGGGCCTGCCACAGCTTGGTCTTGAAAGAGCCAATTCTTGCCCGATTCCGGCTGGAACCACTCCACCAAAGTGCGGAGTTGTGTTGCTTGATAATATAGAGAGAGGTCAGGCACACCGACCCCACCGTGGGCTGGCGGAAGAATCGCAATCGCATGCTTGAAGCGTAGACGGCGACCGTTCCAGATAAAGTGCGCTAGGTCAGACTGTGTCCGTTGGAGCCAGCCTGCAGGGGGTCGCAGAGGGAAATTCTGGAACACGTAAAGGATTTGTGGTAGCAGAGTCATCTTGGTGGCTGCTATCCGCCCCAGCCAGGAGAGCGAATGACGTTTCCACCTCGGGAGTTCGTCGCTAAGACGCGAACGGAGCCTGGCGTAATTCGCCTCAGCGGTGGCCTGGACGGTTGGGGCCAGTAGAACTCCCAGATAGTGGATGGTAGTCTTTGACCATTGCATAACGAACTCGCCTTGGACCTCGATGAGAGTCTCCGGCGACAGGGAGATATTCAGGGCTTCCGATTTCTCCACATTGATCTTAAACCCCGAGGCCAGTGCAAAGGTGTGGAGTTCGATAAAAAGTGCTCGGAGCGACTACATCGGCTCTGTAAGGGAAAGAAGGATATCGTCCGCGTACAGGCTGATCTTATGCACATCGCCACCAAAGGGAATGCCTTTGGTGAGGGAATGTTGCCTGACCCGTTGCGCTAATGGCTCCATATACAAGGCAAAAAGGATAGGGGAGAGAGGGCACCCTTGCCTGGTGCCCCTGCCGATTGGGAAGCGCGGGGAGGTGTGTCCATTGACACGGACCGTAGCGTTGGGCCGGCGATAGCAGTTCAATATGCGATTACGAAGAGCCTCTCCCACCCCGAAGTGTTGGAGCACTAGTTCCAGATAGGGCCAGTGCACCCTATCAAAGGCCTTTTCGGCATCGATGGTAAGCAGCATACAGTCTGGCCTCGTCCGCGACCCTGCCTCGATGAGGTGGAGGACTCGTTTGGTAGTATCGCTGGTCTGCCGTTGGGGAATGAAACCAGCCTGGTCTGGTTCCACCAGCTGCTGCATATATGGTGCCAACCTACTCGCGAGGATGCCGTGTAGAGCTTGAGGTCCAGGTTTAAAAGGGATATCGGCCTATAGGCACTACAGCGTGTGGGGTCACGGCCAGGCTTGGGTATAACCGTTATCGCTGCCTCCAGAAGGTCCTCCGGAATGGTACCGGGTTGGCTGAAGGTGTTAGAGATCCCGCAGTAGCGGGGCAACCTGGTGGCAGAACGTTTTATAAAAAGCCGCTGAGTAGCCATCTGGGCCAGGTGATTTCCCCAGTTTGAGGCGGGATATCGCCGAAGTCACTTCCTCCAGGCCAATGGGCCGATCTAGGAACTCCGCTTGCGCTTCGTTCAAGGACGGTAGGGTTGTGCCTCCCAGGTATGCACGACCAGTCTGGAGGTCGAGCGAATCAGCTGCGTATTGGGTTTCATAAAAGTCCCCAAAGGCCGCGGCTATGTCAGCACCGTCGACAGCAATGTCTCCCTGATTGGTCTGTATGGCTTTAACGCCCTGCCTTTGGCGTTGCTCTCTGTTTGCTCGCCAAGAGCTTCCTGCAGCGGTCACCCCCACTATAGTATGCATGTCGGAGGCGGAGAGCTGCATATTCTATCACACCCTGATCCAACGCCGCCAGCATCTTCCTCTCCGCACAAAGTTAGCGCCATGCATGGGCTGCCCCCGTTCGTTAGTGCATCTGCTCCAACTCCGCTACCCGTTGGGTAATTTCGGCTCTTTAATGGGCGCGTTCCCTGTTGTTGGCTGCGGCGATAGAGATGAACTCTCCCCGCAATACTGCTTTGAGCGCTGCCCATTGCGTGGCCTTAGTGGCATCAGTGTGGGCATTGTGAGTTAAAAATTGGGTGATGGCGTCTTTAATCCTCTCCACCACTATAGGGCTTTGGAGCAAGCATCCCGCAGGTGCCAATGGCGGGGCAGGCACATCCGGAGGAGAAAAGTGGTCATCACCTGGGAGTGATCCGACAGGGAGGTCGGGAGTATATCAACATCTTGCACTCGGGGCTCCAACTGTGAGGAGCAGAGGAAATAGTCAAGCCTAGCATATGATTTATGGGCCGCTGAGTAGTAGGTGTATGCTGTGGAGTTTGGGTGGAAGTGTATCCATAGGTCGACCAGGCCAAGGTCCGAGAGATGTGCGCGGCCCTCTGTGGCGAGTCATCTCAACTGCCCCGAGCGTTGGCATGAACGATCCGCTGTGTTATGGAATACTAAATTGAGGTCGCCCCCCAATAGCAGGTGTTGTTGAGTGTGTGCTGTGGCTGTCTCTAAGGCCGTGTGTAGGAATTTTTCCTGACCCTCATTAGGCGCGTAAATGGTGCCCACTAAAAGTGTCTGCCCGGCTATCAGAAAGCGATGTATCAGCAACCTGCCCTTGATCTCTGCTTCCCTCTGCAGAACTTGACCCCTAAAGGACTTGGACACCAGAGTCGCCACCCCCTCTACCTTCTTAGGTGCGGACGAAAAAAACTGCAGGGGGAAGGCCCGAGATTTAAGTCGGTGGTGATCCTTTGGCAGCAAGTGCGTCTCCAAGTAGGAGGCAGATGTCCGCTGTGGAGTGCTTCAAAAGGGAAAGTATCGCCCGGCGTTTCATGGGGTTATTCAGCCCCCTCACATTAAGAGAGAGGATGTTCAATCTAAGAGGCGCCATAGGTGAGTAGTAGAGTCTGCTTGTCTCTGCGCAAGGCGTGGGGAAGCAAAAGGAAACTCAAAAATCGGTGGACAAGGAGGATCCCCCCCACTGCTCCCCCTCCTCACCCCCCTCCATCCCTCCCCACAACCCCTGCAACTCCCCCCTAGCCCCCCTAGCCCCCCAACTCCCCCACCACCTCCCCTCCCACCCTAACCCCAACTGGAGACCCCAAAATGCAAACCATAGTCCCAGGCCTTTTGGAACCAGTTCAGACCTGTGGTAAAAAGGTCCAGAGGGTAGTATGGCAGTGGCGACCCCGCTGGCCCCCCCGCCCGTCCCCTCCGCCCGTGTGGGCATGGAGCGATAGCTGCAAACCCCACGTCGATGCTGCTTCAGTGCACGTTTGTTGTGTTTTTGGATACTTCTTGTATGGCCGCCTGTTCCAGGGCCACAGTCGTCTGGTCCGGTTTCATGTCCGCCTTGGGGGACCGCCGGCGCCCCACTTGTTGCCATTCGCCTGCAGATCGCCGCCTGGGTCTACTTTGCGTGTCCCGCGGCGACGCGGTGCTTTCCTTCTCGTCTTCCCCAGGGTCGACTCCCAGAAGTGTACAGGTGTCTCGGAGGGAGCGAAGTTGGTGCAAGGTCCCCTTCCATTTGAAGACGAGCCGGAAGGGGTGGCCCCAGGAATAGGGGATCCCATTGTCCCGCAGGAACGTCGTGGCCACACCAAAATGTTCTCCGCCTTTGCAGGGTGATGGCGGAAAGATCTTGGTACAAGGCCACCGAGTGACCCCGGAAGTGGAGGGGTTGTTTCCGCCGAGCTTCTCGCAAGATCCTTTCCTTTAGGGGAAAATCAGGCAGGAAAGCTAGAATATCTGGTGGGGGAGCAGATGCACGCTGCTCCAGGCCAACTCTATGTGCTCTATCTATGCGGATCTCAAAGTCTGCAGTTTCTCCTAAAATGTCTCTGAACAATTCCTGCAAATATGTGGTCACGCTATTCCCCTCCGCTTTAGGTGGCACTCCCCGGACGCAGATGTTGTTCCTCCTGGAGCGGTTCTCAAGATCTTCTGTGTGTGCTTGAAGGTCCACCTGCTGCTCCTGGAGACGGATGACCTCCTGCCTGAGATGTTCCACCTCCTCACTCCTTGCCTGGTCCGCCTCCTCCACCGTCGCTATTCTTTCTCCTAGGCCATCCACATCGCGGCGGAGCTCACGTTGTTCCCCCCCCAGGTCTTGCTTCAAGGTCTGAAAATCCTCCCTGAGGGAGTTGAAGAGGGACTCAAGGAAGGACTTGGTGATAGGCGCCTCATTATCGTCCTGTCTCGTGCCGCTCGCCGTCCCTGGGGAGGATTGGCTTTTGTCTCCCTTGGCGGCACCCTTAGTAAGCGTGTCCGGAATTGTGCGGGCCCCCTTGCGCCCCGTGTTAGCCATCGCGTCCTCTGACTCCTCTGGGTCGAATCTGTGGTGACCCGCGGCGTTTCCCCAAGTCGGCAGGGCAGGTTACCACGTCGTCTGCGCTCTTATCGTTGTCCTGTGTGACTGCAGTGGAGGGCCCCTTCACCAGGGGGCGGCCTCTCCTCCGACCCTGAGCGTCCCCCTTAGGAAACCGGGCCTCTTACGCTGCCTGCGGCTGCCGAGTCCCTCCAGCCGTGGCCGCGCCGCAGGCCCGAGAGCCTGGGCCCAGAGTATCGCGTAGGGTTAAGTCATCCGCGCTGGCACCCGTGTACCCCATGCGTTATCTCCCAGGGGCACAACTTCGCTGCTTCTGTTTCGGTGCAGGGTGTGGGGGCCCGCTTGAATGGGCCTTCAGATATGTCAGTGGCGCTGTGCTGCCCACCAAGCTGCTTCCCTTATACCCGAGACTGGGCCTTCCAGTACCGTCGTCCCCACGAGGTGCTCTCGGGCCCCCACCGTCTTTACCTCCTGTTGCACGCTGCACCTGGCGGCAGAACCCGCCTCCACTCTGTGTCCTAGGCTCCCCCGATGCCCCCCTTGGAGCTCCACGTGCGGCCCGTGACAGGGCTTCTGCGGTGTCCTCCGCCGGAGCCCAGCGCCCCCCCCCTTCTCCTGCCTGCCGCTTTGACACTGCGGCCCTCAGCCCGGTTTCGCCTCCTCAGTGGGGCGGCCAGGCACCCCCGGTCTCCCTGTGTCTCTCCTCTCCCCACCAGTGCTGGCCCTCTTCCCGAGCAGTGTAAACTATGGGGTGGTCAATGTCCACAGCGCTGACTGGTGAGGTTCTCTTGGGGTACCTGATTTGCTGCGTCTCAGGTTCCACCAGCCCGGCCCTCCGTGCCCGTTCCGTTCCACGCCATCGGTGTCGGTCTCAGCTCCCCCAGGCGGTTGTCCTCCTGATCAATGAGCGTTGCAGGCCAGCTGCCGACCCTTGTACTATGGGGGGGCCTGCCAGGCAGGCCGCCACCCTCCTCTGTGCCCCAGCAGAACCGCACCTCTTCAGTCGCTATATGCCTGAGACCGGGACCTCAATTTTCGCGCCTGCCGCCGGGCGTCCACAGATGGCCGCTGCCTCCACCACCGGCCCAAGTACGCTGTATACCGGGACCCACCTTCCCGCTCCGGGTCCCGGCTCTCACGCTGGCTGTTCCTTGCTCTGCCACGAACCTGCAGCGGGACCCACCGGCCAGAGATCGGTGGCCGCTTCTTCTCCGCGTGGCCGCCCCTGCGTCGCTGCTCCTGGTCCGCTGTCAGCCTCCGGCGAGCTGTTGCGTAGGCCTGGGGCCGGGGTCTAAATTTTTGCAACCGCCACTGGATGCCCACGGGTGATCGCTGCCTCCGCTGCTGGTATCGGCGGGCTGCGCGCCGGGAACCACCGTCCAACCCCGGGTCCCAGCTGTCACCCCTGCCGTGCCGCGTTCTGCCTCCGACGTGCGGCGGAGTCGCTACAGCCCAAGAACAGCAGCCGGCTCCTCAGCGCGCGGCCGCCATTTCAGCGCGCGGCCGCCATTTCGCCGCTGCTCTCCGTTCGTCTCGGCCCCAGGCAATTCGTCGCTGATAGAGGGCCTTCCCCCAGGAGAGGGTCAGCGGGGCACTCAGGTCAGTGATGCCACTTGCCGGTGTGTCCAGGGGGTTTGCAGGCAAATATTGAGGCTAAATGGGGTTCAGGGCCGAGGAGCCATGCGAGCCAGCGTCCTTTCAGGTCGCCATCTTGGCCACGCCCCCCGACAGGAGTGCTTTAAAGGAAACTACTCCCCATATTTCCTAGTGCCCAAACAGGACCCATCACGAAGGCCAATCCTGGACCTAAGGTTCATAAACATGTTCATTTTAACACAACATTTTCAAAATGTCTACTTTACAAGAGATAATCCCTCAAATTCAAAAAGGAGATTACATGGCAACAATAGACCTCAAAGACGTCTACTTACACATCCCAATGAACAAAAAACACAAAATACTCACGGTTCGTACTCAAGGGAATAAACTATCAGTTCAAAGTACTCCCTTACGGAATATAGTCAGCACCACTTATCTTCACCAAGTGCCTAGCCGCAGTTGCGGCACACCTGAGAAACAAGGGAATACACGTCTACCCCTACATGGATGACTGGCTCGTAAGGGCAAACACAAAACAAAGATGCGTCAGTCAGTCAAATAACTTTATTAGATTCTTAAGAATCATAAAAGTTTGCATACATACATAAAATGATTTTTGCGAGACCTATACCAAAAATACTGGCACAGAATGCATAAATAAACTGTGGGATTTAGGACTAAACACGTCATCCTCCAACATAGTTCTTACTCGCCCTACACAAATACCATATTTAATAAAATTAATTCATCATGTCCGTGTTCCACACATAAATATTAGAAAAATAATACTATAAAATCATTTAAAAGCTTGATTTCCTATCATAGTTCATAACATAAAGCAGAGTGAGTGAAGTTAAGCACAGCAATACAAATAGCAGCAGTGGATAAAGTGCATAAGAAATTAAATCCCTTGATAGGAACAGGGTCGAATATCACGCAAGACATGTTTAATAAAACGTGCCTTTGGATCTTTGTAGAGTGTGCAGAACAACACAAAATGCATCGTGAATTATTGCACGGGCAGGGAGTTAGTTTCTCACACCAGCTCACCTGTTTAGGGAAAGCCACAAGAAAGTGCAATGTACAGAGTCCAAATCTAGTCATGAGGAAGCGTTAATGTACTTGAATAGTAAAAGACAAATAAAATTGCGGCTGGTCTGGGCGCCCATCTACACAATTATGTGTGTCCCAATCCTGATTAGACATACTTAATCCAGGATGATAAGCATTTTTTATCATCAGTTTCATATTGGATTGAATGCAATCAGGATTATCATAATAATGCCCTAACCCGATCTTATAAAAATGTTCTTCAACATATTGAAGCCAGGGAATGGCAAAAGCCCTATCAAGTGTCATGCAGTCTCTGAGGATACTCCTTGAGAATGATACAAATCGTTTTTCCAACTGGCCCGACCGTCTGCCTCAGGGAGAGCCACGGGTAAGTAAGTAATTTTTTACTATGCATGAGTAATTAAAACCGTTGCATACATTCAGGGAAAGGGAGAGCCAAGGGGGGATTAATGCTACTTATTTCTATAAAATTGAGGTGTTCAATTAATATGTTGGAGGGAACCTCATATAACTTTTTGATAGTAGAATTGTCCCCACTCAATCAACCAAAGATGCTGATCCTTCATTTTTATAACTCAGTGGAGTGTAATTTTATGAATGAACATCTGATCTTTCTGAAAGATTGTTTGGATGATTACAGGGCAAAGCAAACCACTTCTTTTTTTTATACTATATTATTGGGTGATTTTAACCTTCATTTATGTGGTCCAAAATGTATTAATAATGATCTATTGTGTCCCGAGCATGCGGTGCCTCCCCATTTTGAGCATACCATACAGGGTGAGGCCTTGGAGGATCTTTGGGCTGACCTAGATCTTTTTGAACCCGCTTTTTTTGAGTTATCTGATCGTGTTCAAACTTTTAAGGCTAAGGATAGAGACACCATTATTGATTACATATTTTTACCCCCTTTATTGTTGGACAAGGTTGAGTTTTATAATGCCAAGATTTCACCTTTTAGTGATCATAACCCGGTTACCCTTGAGCTAAAAATTGATATGGGTTCCTCTCCCCCAACGCCAAGGAAGACTGACCCCATAGGGTTGGTGGCAACGCAAAAGGGAAGAAAGATCGAAAGGGCCAAGATAGTTCCAGAATCCTTTTTTTCTAACCTTTGTAGTAGGGCTAAAGATGATATGGCCAAATGCTTAGATCCCTTGGCATCACAACAGAACGTTATTAATGCCTTCGAAGCTATTTGTGCTCTGGCATCCGCAGGCCTGACCGTTACCTCTAAACCCAGGGCTAATGTAGGAGAAAAGTGGTTTGATGCAAAATGCTAGAGTGCACATCGTAATTTAGTATGAGCATTAAAAACTAACCCAAGAGATAGGGTTCAAATTGCTACCCTTAGGAAAGTATATAAAACAGCAGTACACACACACGAAAGGCGGAAATTAAAAATGAAGCCTGGAATGCCCTTTTATATGTGGAAATACTTAGGGATAGTTCTAAATCCTGGGCGATTGTTAATACTCCCCTCTTTCAGGGTCTTGAGAATGTTTTTATGGAAACCAATATCTCAGAGGAACAGTGGTTAACACATTTTGAGAATGTCTATGGTGCGGGCGAGGAGCAAGGTCCTCTCGCTGTTGTAGATTTATCTGGCGATCAGCACTTGTTGGATTTTAACGAGGAGATAGAAAAGGCCACAGTAGGGACACCGAGCAATGAGGCTCCGGGGCCAGATTGTGTCCCTGCAGATATGTATAAAGGTGAACCCAAATTTTGGGCCAAGGTACTGGCAAGTGTATTTAATGCCTCTGTACAGCAGGGGTTTCCGGCATCGTGGTCTAGGTCGATTATTATCCCAATATTTAAAAAAAGTCAGAGAGGGGACCCATGGTGCTATAGGCCAATATCTTTAATCGACTCAGCGGTACAATTTATAGGCAAAGTGATTTTAGAGAAACTCTCTAACTGGGTTAAGGAGAAGGGGATTTTGACAAATCTCCAGTATGGTTTTAGGCAGGGTTGTAGTACCATGGACCAGTGTCTCAACTTATATTTATTGATAAACAAATATACTGTAGTTAAGAAAGGTTCCTTGCACATGGCCTTTATGGACCTTACTTCAGCATTCGACCTGGTCAATAGATGTAAATTTTGGTCCATTTTACTAGAACTAGGAATTGACCCATGCCTGGTTCATTTTTTAGCTGAACAGCACAGGGATCTCTCAGCAGCTGTCAGAGTTACCCAGGATGGCAAATGTACGAGTCATTTTAAGTCGGGGACAGGTGTTCGGCAGGGGTGCATATTGGCACCCCTTCTTTTTACACTTTATATAAATGATATAGATAAAGACCTGGTTAAGGCTAGTCCGGTTACGCCACGTGTAGGGAACAGGGTTATTCCTGTTCTCCTATACACGGATGATGCCGTGCTTCTTTCCCGTACGGCTATAGGCCTCCAGAGACTGTTAGATGCTTTTGGAGCGCATATGAAATCTCCGGACTTGGTAGTGAATATGTCCAAATCTCATGTAATGACAGCTGGTTGCCATAACAGAAAAGTTAAGACCTTTTTCTGTAATGGGGCTTGGGGATCTAAAGTGTCTTCCTTTACATACCTGGGGGTGTTATTTGATGATAAAGGGTTCTGGGTTCCCCAATTTAGAGCAAAGAAAAATGCGGTCGTTAGATCGACATCAGCTTTAGTGGGGTTCTCTCAGAGGTTGGGAGCACGGCCTTTTGATGCAATCCTTGCTATTTATAGAGCCAAATGTCTGGCTATCGCCACATATGGCGTTGCCATTTGGGGCTATAAGTATTTACGAGGAGTACAATTGGCTGAAAATAAGTTTTTATGCTCCCTTTTGCCGGTACCTCAATCTACCCCGACTTTTTCCTTTTATCAGGAATTAGGCCAGGGGTACGTGACTGACCAGCTGAGATTGGCCCCTCTAGTATGTTGGATTAAAACTTGACTTAATCCTGGGATAACACTGAATCGTCACATTTTAAGGGACTGTATTGCTCTAGATGAGGCCAGGAGAATTCCTTGGCTGTCATATTAAATCTACGTTTAACAAGCTGGGGCGGGTTGACATCTACAACAACCAAGACAGGATTTTAAAGGAAGATGTAAAATGGGTAAGATCACAGTTTTTGAATGTACAAATGTTAGAGCGGGAGGAGTTAGAGTTACAAAAACCCTCGCTTAGGCCTAATTTTTTATTAAATACTTGCCCCCTGATTGAACCATACCTAAGAATTGTGACCAAACCTTATCACCGATTGCTGTTGACGAGGTTTCGTTTTAACTTAATCCACTTTTCATTGGGGAACTTGTCTAGATGGTGTAAACCAATAGAGTTAGCTGTGTGTCATTGTGATGATTGCTCTATTCAAGATACACTGCATTTTATCATGTTTTGTGGTTTTTATGATTCCATCTGACGGCGGTTTTTAGTTCCTCTTTTGATAGGAAAGTGATTTCAACAAGTTAAACCAGCTTTATTATATCTCCAAATGCTAGATGATGTATGGTCCATTTTTAATATTGCCAGTTTTTTGGTTGCTGCTGTGCGGTTAAGGAGAAAAAGATTTCCTATTGCCATTATGATATGAATTATTTTAGAGTTGTAGCATTGTGATCTATCTTCATTTTATTTGAGATTTGGGGGGATTTTATAACAGTGGATGATTTTTTGATTTTTTAAAATATGGTGCCTCTCTGATGTAAATAATTTTTTTTTTTTTTTAAATGTATGTTTTTTACTTAGTATGATTTTAATTAATCGAATAAAGTGGTTTGATTGACTGACAAAAAGAATGATAAGTCCTCTGAGGTCCACACTTTCCCCAGAGGATCAAGGGAGCGATATTTATTCTATCTTTTACAAAATCCATCCCCACTTCTGAGTGGCTAAAAGCAGTGGGCGAACTAATGGGGATCATTAATAGTCTTTTTAAAAATGTATTTTCCCGGGTTTGTCTCTGGATACTTTTGCAATGTCCCCATACTCCTGCCCCAAAACGGAGCTACTGATAAACATTTAGATTTGTATAAGGTTATCATTTCCGCCACTGGCTTATGTCCTAACTTGCAGGCAAAGCGGAACAGCCCCTCCACTATTCTGCTTGTGAGTTGGACTCTAGCCACAATCAGTTGCTCCCAATTTAGTTTATTAAAAACATTTCCTAGATAAGTGAAATTGGGCTCCTTATCAATAATCTTTTCCTTCACCACAAATTTCCTTGTTTTCATTTGTTTGGGACCACACACCATAATAAAAGATTTACTAAAATGTACTTTCAGGTCCAATGCCAACATAAAATCAGTAAAAGCGTTCAAGGCTTTTTGAAGGCTGTTGGCCGTCAAAGCCATCAAAACAGACTTGTCTGCGTATGACAACAGTGGTACTAATTTGCCTCCTATGCTGGCAGTCTAGTTGTTGCTCCAAGAGAAAAGCCTCCAGGCCATTTGTATATAAAAGGAATAAAAAAGCGGCCAGGACAAAACCTTGACGAACCCCCTCTGTAGAAGCAATTGACCTAGTCTTCTCACCCCTCGGGCTATAACGGATGGAAAAAGTAGTGGAGGCATGCAACTTACGCAACAGATTTATAAGGTGCTCCTCGCAACCCATTTTTTCCATTAGTTTCCACAACTTCCCCCTGTTTACAGTACCAAATGCGCGGGATAAGTCCATGAAGGCAAGGTGTAATGACCCCCCCTTACCTTCATGTACTTACCCATGATCAGGGACAAGTTGAGACACTGTTCGTTTGTTCCCATACCCCTTCTGAAGCCATATTGTGTATTGGATACAAGTCCAGAGGCATTAGCCCAGGATTCCAGGCGTGCAAAAATTACCCTCCCAGGACTTTACATGTGACATCAATTAAGGAGATGGGCCTGTAGCATGCAGGATCATTTCTATTACTTTTTTTTATAAATCGCCACCACCACTGCCTCCTTCCATGATAAAGGAATACAACCCACTATCACAGCTGTGAAAACATTAACCAGCAACGGTGCCCATAGTTCATTTAGCTATAGAGGACATGGGCCGTGGATTCCCTCCTTGGTCGTCACCTACCCAGTCGGTCTTTAGGCAGACTTCTTTTCGTCTCTCCTTATTGTCTCTTCCCTAGCTCCTATCTTCTCTCCCCTGAATCTCTCCCCTTGTCTGCCCTGGGATCACACCTTACTGGACTTTGGACGTTGCCTTGACTCGTCTACCGGTTTGTGTCCCCATCACCCTTCCTCTCCTCTAACCATGCTGTGTCTCTCACCCGCCCCTCCCCTTTCCCGCCCTCATTATCTGTCTACTTCCCGTGCTCCAACCCCCCCTCCCCGGAATCTCTCACCTTGCCTGCTTTTCCCCTTACATATTTGTGCTTATTGTTTATCTCGACCTTACATGTAACTATGTTGCTAGTCTCTAAGAACTGTGTAACCTCTGTAATGATGTAACCTGTAACTATGATCTGATGCTCATGTAAAGCGCTCTGATACCTCTGGGTCTAGCCAGCGCTATATAAAACTTTAAATAAATAAATAAATAAATGATTGCTTTTAAATAAATCCAGGGGCTCCCCGTCCAGGCCTGGAGCTTTTGAGGAAATACCCTTATTAAGGCATCTTCAACCTCACTTACAGTCAGGGAGGAACTACGATGATATGCGCTATCTGAGTTAATTACTAATTCATCCCTTTGTTTGTGTGGCGAGTCGCAATTTGGGTTCAAATCTTTTGTAAAATGAAGCTCCCAAACTTTATTGTTAATCCCATGCTCTTTGCCTCATTCTTGAAAACAGGGCAATTGATTTTAGCTTTTAGAATCCCTGAGATTACTAACTCTCTCAAGATCTTCCCAGGCTAGTCTTAGTTCATCCTTTCTCTGCTCAGTTACACTTGTATAAGTTTGCCTCACTCTCTTAATTAAAGCTTGGTCATTGGGTATTGCACGCAAAGCATTCTTGAGATCCTTATGCACCCCAGAAAACTCAGCATTAAACAATCTTATTTCTTGAGGGTCCCTCCTTTTCACCAACTTAGTTAGATCTTTGGCAACATTTTTGCCAATTAGTTCCAAATCCTGTATGACCACGTCTGGGGGTGAGTCATAAGATAAACATGACATGATTTGACTTAGATCAGCCTTAACGATATTCTCCTCGAATTGGGATGGATTTATTTTACTCCATTTTAATCTCACACCCTGGTTTTGATGATACCTAAGTGGGCGCCTATTGCCCTTGCCCTCCTGTGCCGTTACATACAGGGAAATAGTGAGGGGATTGTGGTCACTAGCTGGATTTGGTTCAACTGCAAACCTCTCTACTAGGCAAGCACATTTTCTAGATATTAACAAAAAATCGATTGTTAATTTTACCTCCACCCTGATACATTGGATATTGTATGGGTACTGACCAACATATCAACCAGACATAAATCATTTACCACAGTGATAGTTTAATGCTTCTCCCTTCAAGGTGTGTTTAAAATGTGGCAAGGGTTGGTTCTCAGTATCCATAATCAACAGAAGTTTGTGGGATCTATAGCCACATAGTGTACAATTGAAGTTGCCTGCCCAAATTATACATAAAGGATAACATTTTCCTACGACCGTATCAATTTCCTCTTTGAGGGTATTAATAACCTCACAATTATTTGGATCAAAAATGTAATAATACCAGTGTACCAATAATATTGTAGCATCAATCAAGTTTGCGATCAAGATAAATTGATACCAAGGGGAGTCAATTAAATTCTCTATCTTTAATGCCCCATATTTGACAGAAATCAATGTTACCAGCCCTCCCTTTGCTCTCCCTGTAATTGAAGGTGTTGCCTGGACATTAAAAGAACAATATCCATCTATAGACATATCGTTTGTACTCATGGTTTCTTGGGCACAAATTATGTCGAATGTCAGATGCCTCAGTCACATTCAACAATCCACACGTTACAGGAACAAGGGCTTTCTATAAACCACAAGAAATCATCCACTAAACCAGAAAGAGAAAAGGCATTCCTAGGTGCAAGACTGCACTCAAAGAACGTGCAGGCGTGCCGATGCAAAAGAGGATACAAGAAGTAACACAAACCTCCCTTTACCAGAAGGGACCATTTCTGACAGTGAGGAGAGTTATGAAACTTATGGGCAGGATGGCATCTTGCAACCCACTTATCCCTCATGCTCAACTACATATGCACCCATTCCAGGAATGGCTAGCCAACAACTTGGCTCAAGCCACAGGGAGTTGGGAGGATCTAGTGGTTGTTACACACAACCTGCAAGCAGAGATACAATGGTAGGCATCCAACAACATAACACAAGGCAGACCTTTCAGGAACCCAACTCCTTCTGGGACAATCACTACAGACTCATCCCTCAACGGATGGGGAGCGCACTGCAAACAACTAGAAGTACGTGATCAATGGAACGAACAGGATTCCATAAAACACATCAACTCCTTAGAAATAAACTGTTTTCCTAGCGCTGAAAGCTTTCCAGAAACACATTCGGGGAAAATGGTCTTAATTCAAACAGACAACACCACAGCAATGTTCTATCTCAACGAACAAAGAGGTACGAAATCATTCCCACTGAGCAAACTAGCACAGGAAATCTGGCAATGGGCAGTATCTCAAGCACTCAATCTGCAAACAGTTCATCTACCGGGAACACTACAGCAGATCAACAGAGAAGAAACAACTGCTCCCACGAATGGGAGTTGAAACACTAAACAGTACAGTATATCTTCAATCTTTGGGGAACACCATTAATAGACCTTTTTCCAACAATGCAGAACAAGAAATGCCAGTGTTTTTCCTCAAGGTTTCCTCACCACCTGTCAAAAGGGAATGCTCTGTCACTCAACTGGTCACTGACATTTACATACATTTTTCCACCAACACCCCTAATACAAAAGGTCCTGGAAAAAGCAAGACAAACTAGGAACAAACCTTATTCTCATTGCCCCGCAATGGCCAAGACAGACATGGTACTCAAGTCTGCTAGAACTGTGCAGGGGACGGAGGATCAAAATCAAAACGGACAAAGACCTATTGTCAATACAACAGGGCCAAATCCTTCATCCAGAACCAGCAACGCTACAGTTAGCGGCTTGGCGCCTGAATACATAGTTTAATCACCTCAACCTGCCTAAACAAACTATGGAAATTCTAAAGGAGGCAAGGAAATAAACAATAAGAAAATGCTATGCCGCAAAATGGAAGCAATACACCACCTAGTGCACAGCTAACAATCGAATGAACTCAAACAACACACAAACATTAATCATATGTTATCATATGTTCGAGGCATCTGAGCTGTAGATCATATGCTAGGCATTGATCGCCATCTTGTGTTGGGTCTGAATGTTTGCACTTTGTTTTTCTTTGAAGAAATCTTTCCAGGCACTAGGTAGGTGACTCCTCTTTTCAGTGATAGTGCGCATAGGCATCAACTCCATTGTTGGATTGTCTTTTTTTACCGCCTTCGAGTTCGGATGTGTATTGCTGCTCTCCGGTTTGGCACCATTTTTCGGTTCCCTTCGGCGTGCAATCAACTACTCTTGACTGTATTATCGATCCTGGTTCTCCATTCGTTGCGTATCGTCTCACCTCGAAAAAACGTCAAGCGGACAACTCGTGGCAGGCTGTCTGGTCTACCCGCGCCAACCGCACTAGCAGTCGATTAAACAGACTCCCTTCAAGTTCTGTCCTGGGTGTCATGCTAAATTTTCATGCACCGACTTGCACAAAGGTTGCAACCGCTGCCTGTCCCCGAAACATTACGAGAAAGACTGCGATGCATGTCGTTCGTTTCATTCAAAAAAGACACTTCGTGACCGTCGGGCTTGATACCACGAGATGCAACACCATAGCGGCTCCGCACCGGACATTTATTTATTTATTTATTTATTTTAGAGGTTTTATATAGCGCTGGCTGGACCCAGGGGTATCAGAGCGCTTTACATTTTTGAGACAAGAAGGGCAATAAGACAGGGGACATACATAGCATTAATGTATATAAACAACATAAAAGTCTCCGCTTGAACAGATTTCACAAAGATAAATCTGGGAAATAGGCACACCAAAATGTGGAAGATGTGATAATCTAAAATATCATAAGGCACAAATTAAAAAAAGAGAGCCGGAAAATTGCAGAGTCAGGATAGGGAGGTTCGTGGTCCGTTAGGTTGGTAAGGAAGAGAGCGGGAGGGGCAGAGGTGGGGGGTGTTGGAGGGGATGAGGGCTGAGGGTGGACAAGGGAAGGGGGGTGCAAGGAGGAGTGAAGGTGGTAAACAGGGAGGGGAAAGTGACGAGGAGAAAGGGCGAGTAAGGCTGAAAAAGGGAGGGCGGGTGCATCTAGGGTTGGACAGATGTGGCCAGTGGAAGAGAACAGATAGGAATTAGGGTCCCCAATATTTATTGAGGAGATGTAGTTTGAGTTCTTTTTTTAAGCTAGAGTAGGAAGGGTTGCAGTGAAGGCCAGTTGGAAGGGCATTCCAAATGCAAGGCGCGTTGCCGGAAAAGGATCGTGACTGGGTGTTTTTCTTTTTTAGAAGGGGGGATAAGAAGGAAGGTGTTAGTACTTTTTAAGGAACGGGAGCAACCGGCTTTAGTGAGTTTGTTAGCGAGGTAGGTCGGTGTGTTCTGATGGAGAATTTTGTGTGTAATGCAGGCTGTTTTGTAAGTGGACCTACCTTCAATGGGGAGCCATTTAAGGGTTTTAAGGGCAGGGGAGATGTTGTCGAATCGCTTGCAGTCTGAGGTAAGCCTAGCTGCAAGGTAAAGCACAGATTTAAGAGTTGCTAGGTGGATCTTGGGAATTCCGGTGAGAATGGCATTGCCATAGTCGATGACAGAAAGAATACGGGATTGGACTGCTAGTTTGAAATCATCGATAGGGATGAAGGGCTTGATTTTCTTAAGGTGGCGGAGAGTGAAGAGGGCTCCTTTGGCAGAATTGTTGATGTGTACCTTGAGGGTTAGGAGGTTGTCAAGGGAGATCCCTAGTGATTTGACTGAGGAGGACAAAGATAAGGAGCAGTTGAGGGCATTAAGGTCAGAGATCCAATTCTGAATGGGGAGCTGGTTATTTTTAGGGGAAAAAAGAATAATTTCAGTTTTTTTAGGGTTCAGTTTGAGGTGATTAATGTGGAACCAGGCTTGAATCTTGATGAGTGTTGTTGAGGTGAAGGATATCAGCATGATTTTTAATCTTATAATAGAGTTGGGTGTCGTCGGCGTAGAGATGGTAGTTGATCCCGGCTTGTTTAAGAGTGAATGTGAGGGGTTCCATGAAAAGGTTAAAGAGAGAGGGAGAGAGGATGGATCCTTGCGGAACTCCTAAGTCGATGGAGGTAGGGTTAGATAGGCAATTTTGGATTATGATTTGTTGAGAACGGTGTTGTAGGTTTGAGACGAACCTTTTGTGTGTCGTACCATTTAGGCCGAATCGATCTCTAACAACATTGAGTAGAGCAGTGTGGTTAACAGTATCAAACGCTGCAGAGAGATCAAGGAGGATCAGAAGGCGAGATTCACCATTGTCAAGTGAGTGGTGGATGTCGTCAACAATGTTTAGCATGGCGGTTTCAGTGCTGCATCCTTTCCTAAAGCCAGATTGGAAGGGGTCTAGTAAGTTAAAGTGTTCAATGTGTCTATCTAGTTGGAGAAGGACACATTTTTCCAGGGCTTTAGAAAGAAGGGGAAGGTTGGAGATGGGACGAAGGTTATTGAGGTCGTTTGGGTCTGCCAGAGGATTTTTGATAATGGGGATGATTTGGCCTAGTTGCAATGAAGTGGGGACGCAGCCGGTGGCAAGGGAGCTGTTAATAATAGAGGTCCAGGAAGGGGTGATGATGTGTTTGAGGTTTTGGACAAGTTTGGAGGGGAGAGGGTCTTTGGTGTGGGAGGAAGGCTTGAGTTTGGTAATGATGTTAAAGACGTCTCTTTCAGTGACTGGCTGGAAGTTAAGCCATGCAGCATTGTTTTTAGGATGAGAATTAGGATGATTGGAGTCGAGGACATTGGAGGGAAAGGGGGGTGAGGGAGATCAGAGTTATGATGGGCAGTAGTGGGTGTGGGGGGAATAATGATGGTGGGTGGGATATTAAGAGAGATGTTCGGATTGGTGGTAGGGATCGCAGTAGAGAGGAAGGATTGCTCAATTAGTTTAATTTTGTCTGAAAAAAAGAGCTATTTCTTCACATCTAGTAGTCGAGGCCAGTGGGACAGGGGGAGAGGAAGCAAGTTGATTGCGCACAATGTTGAATAGTTCTCTTGGCCTATTCTGAGCTCGATCTAGTTGTGACCTGAAGAAGGAAGTTTTTTGTCTAAAGATGTGGTTTTTTGTAGGACGATCTAGCAAGTCTGAGGCGGGTCAGGTTAGAAGGAGAGGGGTGGGTGCTGTCTCCATAATCTTTCAGTCAGTCAGAGTCTGCGTCTTTCATTATTAAGGTCTGTGTTAAACCATGATTTGGAGGGGAGGAATTTTGAAGGTCGGAAATATCCCAGTGAGAGAGAGTGCAAGTGGTGCAGAGTGGTCTTTGAGCCCGGCAGAGCAAGGGCGTTGTTTTCCACGGTTTGGAGGTGGTGGGGTTTATTAGACCAGGGCTAGCGGTGTTTCTTCGGGGTGGGAGGACGCTGGATTTGAGGTTGGAGAAATCGTTCCTAAGACGAGAGAGATCTTTGGTAAGAGTGGAGAGGTTAATTTCGATGTTGCGAAGGGAGTTTGAGATAAGAGTGACGGGGTAAGGAGGGTGTGGGGAGGAGGAGGACAAATGGGGTTCGGAGTTAGCTGCAGAGGGGGGTCTGCTCTGAGGAGGCAGTGAGCAGATGCAGGCAGGAGGCCTGTTCTGAGGAGGAGATGAGCCGATGCAGGCAGGAGAGCAGGGAGGGCTGTAGTTGAAGGGGAGAAGGAGTGGCATGTCGGGGGGGGGATGAGACCTCTGGATGAGAAGTTTGGAGATAGCAAGGAGGTACAGTTGCGGATTGGTGTAGGAGTGAGGGGGGGATAATGGGAAGAGTGGTTCAGGGGGGGGAGAGGAGGAGTTCGGAGAAGAAGGGTGGGGGGTAGTGTGATTCAGAGGGTGTGAGGCTGAATTGGGAGAGGAGGAATGAGGTGGTGGAGGAGGAAAGGAAGGGGAATCTGGGTGAGGAGTATTGTGATTCGGCGGGTGTGAGGATGAGTTGGGAGAGGAGGAGTGAGGGGGGGTTGGATGAGGAATGGAAGGGGAGACTGTGAAAGAGGGCCAGGAGGGAGGAGTAATAGGGAGGGGAATGGGTGGGCTGATTGGGTGCAAGGGGGATTGGGAGTGAGGGGGTGAGGAGAGGATCAAGGGGAGAGGGGGGATCATAGTGAGGAAGGAGGGGATGGGTGATAATGTTTGCATAGTGTCATAGGATGTTGAATGGTTAGGGGCGGGAGAGGTGGGCTGGTGGGGCGGGTCGGCGGGGAGAGAGGAGGTGGAGAGTGTGGGAGGCTGTTGGTGGATTTGGAAAGTTGGATGACCAAGGATCTGAAATGGAGTTCGAAGGTGTTAAGATGGGGTACGGCCGCTTGGATGAGAATGTTACCAGTTTTAAAAATGGAGATTGTGAGAAGTTGGCCTGATGTGCAGTGTTCACTATTCTAGTGATCACTATATATCAGTCCAAACAACCCTTATTGATGATTGGTTGTAAGTCAACCTTATAGACCAGCTATCCTAGTAGCGTGGATACGAGCAGTCTAAGGCTAAGACTCTAGAGGGCGTGTTAAGCCAGCTGTTTTACCATCACATTACCCCTTGAACACCCAGTGAAAGGACACCACACAAGTGTTATGAAAATAAACAGTGTATTTATTAGAATCACAACAACCCTGTACTCTTTATGAGGACAGGGTGCTAGGCACACAACAAAACTCTTACGAAAATACTTAAGTTAGCACGTTATACACAAATGCCCGAGGGGCACGAAAAACCATATACTTTAAAAATGGAATGCGAATTACTAGCAGGTAAGTAACAGTTCTAATAGGCTTTGGAATCGCTAGGACTGGACTAGGGAATCGTTAGATTTCTACTAGGAGACCCAGGGGACTCGGGTGCAGAGTGTGCACTCTCACGCGGGATGCGGGACAAAGTCTATGGAGGCTAGTAAAGGCAAAGTTAGTGTTCACGGGCGAACCCGACCTGGTAGGAAGAAAACGACAGTGGATCCTGACCCTAGGATAGTGAGGCTATGCTGGGACACCGAAGTGCCGAAGTTACCTAGCCCAGGGGCTGCAGCTGCATAGGTCTGAAAAGACGTCGGGGATCTCGTTGCCGGACCAGGAGCCTGGAAGGAAGAAGTTGCTGGCAGGCGACCAGTGAAGAAAAGTTCGATGGATCCAAGCCTGGATCAAGGAAGAAGAAAACCTGAAAGCAGAGGGGACCAAGTTCTTGAATCACTAGCCAGTGATTAAGTGGGCACCAGGATGGCACCGGGCGAAGTCACCGCAGTCAGGTGAGTGGGCGCTGCTGGGCTCTGCAGTCTCTCGGACCAGGAGGTGTTGTCGGCGACCAGGATGGAGGTGCGAGCTGTCCCACGAAGGTTCTTGCTGTCGACGTCGCTGGACCCAGGATTGGGCAACAAGTCTTGGCAAATGCAAGGCCCACGCGGTGGACCTAAAATGGCGTCTTGAGTGGACCAGGAGGGTCCAGGGTACTTCTCCGATGGAGGGAAGCAAGGGCCAGTCTGGAGCAACCAGACTAGCAGCAGAAATGTCGTCGGGCGTCGTCAGGAAGGCCACAAGCCAGCGGGCTAGTAGCCAAACAACGCGGTGAGCAGTAAAAAGCAGAAGGGCCCCACGCAGATCGTGGAGATGCTGGGGGGCTGCTCTTCGGTGCTGGAGCTGCTCAGGGTGGGGGCTTCTCGGACCCCAAAGCACTCACCAGGAATTCACTCGGCGGGCTTGCTGGAAAGAAGTCGTGCAGTCTTGCAGATGGCCGGTCCCTTGAGGTCTCGTCGCACCCACGGTTCTCAGCTGGGCTGTAGAGGTGGGTAGAGGTCAGAGGTGCCAGGGAAGCCGGTTCTCGTCGAGCTGGGCAGTCGGATTCCGGAGGAAGGACTTGCAGCAGACCGCAGTGTTCTTAGATGGTGCCTGCGGATGCAGGGTGACTACTCCTTAGTCACAAGGGAGAAATCTTAGGAAGAAGTCTTGAGTTCCTTTCGCAGAAAGTAGTTTCAGGATTCAAAGATGATCTGATTTGGAAGGGGGCCAGTCTCTACCTTTATCCTGTAAAAGGGGGCTGGCACGCGACTAAGTCCTGCCCTATGGGTGGGACTAGGAGGGGGGTGGTTACACCCACTTCCTTGGCGGGCTTTTCCCCAGCACAGGGTCTGGAGTGACCCTGGAACTGGTTCCAGCCAGCCTATGCACAGTGAGCACCGGGGTGCCACGTGCAGTCACCTTCCTCTAAAGCCCTGCCTACCTACAATACACAAAACCCTGTCTGGGACGGTGCTGGCACCGCCCCTGGCAGGAAACCCTTTGTCCTTATCTCCTGCTCTGGGAGGACTCCCAGCAGCAGGAGGGCAGACTTGTGTCTCGGTGGCAGCATCCATTTTGTGGATGCTAAGGCTCTGTCTGACTTTTAACCGGGTTATAGGTTACATGCATGTCGTGTCCCTCTAGAAGGGTGGAATGCTAACCCCGTCGCCAGAATTGGCGAGGGGTTAGTATTCCAATTCGTATGACACCTTACTCGACATGTTTTGATAAAGCGATACCAGAGTTGGCACATAACCGCGAGGATTATAATGCACTTAAGAGTATATGGTATGCGATATCATGGAAACGGCTAAGGGATGGATCCCGAAAGCCGCAGACAGGCTCAGCTCATGCCAGAGCACTATCTCACACGATCCCAAGCACTCTGCCTTCAGGATTGTTAAGGCCTGCCATAGGAGTGACTGATAGGAGATCTGTGTGTCCATTTTAGGGTTAGATATAGGTATACTATATCTAAAGCAAAGGGTGAGTACACCACCTTGCCCCAGCTGTCGTGCAGCCAGTTGTGTCAGTTTTAGTTAGTCAATCCAGGGGTGGCACAATACATGCTTCAGCCCCTGGGAGACTTCTGGGTGCACCTCAGCCCTGGGTACAGGGACTTGGAGAGGGCCCAGTGCCAATTCAGTACCTAAGTACAATTTGGATAGAGAGAACAGCTAGGCTGTGGGTCTGATTAGCAGGCCCACAGCCAGGGAAAGTCGTAAACCAGTGCAGCAAAAAGCAAAAATCTGGGTGATCATAGGATTGCAGACCCTACTCTCCTACAGAGATGTTGATTTCCCCACAAAAGGTTGGAGAGGGAGTGGTGGAAAGTTTGTCGCCATGGGGTATTTTGGACATCTTTGGTGAAGATTCCGACTCAGAACAGCAAGCTCAATGAGCCGAAGAGGAGGAACATTTCTCTGTGTCCGAAGACTCTGACATGGAAGAAGAGGAGCAAGTTACTCCAGGTCAAGATACAGTGAGTAAAGATGCCCCTTTGCCTTCTCAACAAACAAAAACAGAGACCCTGGTCCCTCCTCTGCCTTCTGGCCAAGGTCGGCACCGACATATGGTTTCCGATGTCCCGCCCTCAGGCCTGACTCCGAAACATAAAGAGAAACCTTCCGGCTCTGGCTCGAGCCGGCCCCACTCCAATGCCGAAAAAACACCTTCGACGCGAAACACAAATCTAAACATGTCGGTCACAATTACACCGCTGCCGAAGACTCTACCTCTGACACCAAAAGGCTCTGAGCCGAAATCTTCGACGCCGAAACGAACCACTAAAGATAAAAATTCTGTGTCCAAAGAGCCTCGACCCGATGCCACACCTTCCGATCCGAAGCAGAAAAAACTTGTGATAAACCCTGATACAGGACATATCCATGCCACTCTTGAAAAAAGCACGGAAGATGGACCAGTCAGTTGATCGGCTAGATGACTACCACATTCCCCTCAAAAGCAGGAGTGTGGGCACTAACCTTTCTCCACCTTACATTCCACCTCCTTCCCCCACTGATCCCAAATTACTTTCGCCATCAAATTCACCACCTCCACCACTTACACCTGACCCATAGGATAACTGGAATGAGGATGAAGATAAGGATAGGCCACAGGACATTGACCCCTGGGAGGATTATCATACTGACCCATGCCCAGATAATGACCCTGATTTGTATCCGTCTAAACCCTCCCTACCTAACGATAACATTCGGTACATATGCTCAATATCACGAGGTGGAGTTGCATAAAGAGCCTTTAGAAGAAGATTTCCTCTTTGAGACACTTAGTTCCTCTCAGAGAGTCACTCATAGCTTACCTATGCTCAAACGTATGTTGAAACATACAGATGGCATATTTTTTTTTTTTTTTTTTTAAAACCTTTATTGAAGAATATAAGGAGATACATGCGCAGGCCCACAACCATCAAGGCCGGCCGCAAAGACAATCATTAGAATCAGAAGAATAGTTAACATTTGACCAACCTTCAAACAGGATATTTCAAAGTGCGCTATACAGGAGCACGGGGCGCGCGACGTAGGATAGAAGGTTTTCGTTTTAAATTTTAAAAGAAAGGAAGGGGCTGCAGCAACAAGGACTGTACACCGTACAAAAGGAACACAAAAAGACAGGGGGGATGCACCACATACACGATCATAAAGAGGCAAGTCTGTAGCGATATACCATTAAAGCAACCGCAATGACAAAACTGATTAATAAGCAACTGTACAGAAATCAACATTACCAAGTCTGATCCCCGCAAGCCCACCCCCAGGAACTGGAACAAGAGGCGCGTTAAAATCCCGGAAAAAGAAAAAATGTGCAAGACCCATAGACAGTCAGCCCCAAAGAAACAGAAAAGGGAAAGAAAGCCAAAAATAAGAGAAAAGAAAGGCCCATAGAAACTGAAACGGACAAAAATAAAGAACCCCATCCCCCTACCCCCACCCTACACGCATGCAGAGGCTACGGCCTACCCCCCCCCCCCCCCACCTAGCAGTGTGTCTGTCGCCCCAAAAGAGTACCCGAAATACAGATAAAGAAAAAGGGAAAAAGGAAAAGAAGCGTATCACAGAAGTTCGGAGGAGGGCCATATACATAAGCTCAAAACAGTCAGCATGGAAATCCTCGGCCGCCCATCCCCGGATCCCGAACCAAAGCAACAATATTCAACTCCACCGTCTATCTCCCGCAGCCCCAGCAGTATACGCTACCGCAGTCAATGATAAGGGAGCGGCCTCAACCCTGGCCCCTGCGAACGGGGGTATCGACGTAGTCCAGCTGCACGGTCGCCATCTTGAACAGCACAATTAAACTGAGCAGCCCCAGCAAAGAAGGATACTGTCCAACAAAGTCTGTCCATCCCAATGCCATACATGCGACAATGATAGAAGGGGGGACAATGCACTGTAACGGACCACCAAAGTCCGCCGGCCAAAGCAGTAGCATCCGAGTCAGGAGAAATTCGTAAGCGTCGCCAGTAGAACACAAGGGAATAGCCAGGCATAATGTCCAAGGACGATTCTTCGGCCAGTTCACAAATCCACCTTCCTCAAACCACTCCGCCAACTTTTCAATCCACACTGAAGCATCATCGGGTGCACGCACCCGCAACGCCCCCGAGATCGCCCGGGCAGGCACTTCACTGCAGTCGGGAATCGGATATGGCACATCGTCCTGCAGTCGAAAGACAACTCTTCCCACCGGGGGCATGTAGGCGGAAATAGCGTCCAGCCGGTCCCCTAAGTCTCGGGCAGCTTCTTGTAAATCAGATCTCAAAATACCCAAGGCGCATAGGATGTCTCCAATCCCCGGTGGTGCAGCAGAAGGAAGAGGGGCAGCCGGTCCCCGCACACAGGATTCTCGAAGGCTCTGTGGGTCCAGAGGCTGGTCTCCATCGTAAGTGCCGCATCGCCGGTCGCCCAATCCGGGTTCCGAATAACATGGCCTGGCTGAGGATACAGGAGTAGCACAAACCATGCCTACACCATACACGGCACCATAGCAATCTGGGCGGTCAGACATCTCACCGGCAGCAGCCCGGAGTAAGCACAGGAGCCGGGGACACAGCCAACAATATGGCATCCACCGCAACGCTGGAAAGGATAAGCGATCAGCCAGTGCCTTTCGCGGATCGGAGCGGAGACACAATGTTGCACTGTAAACACAACAGTCCCCGCGCGCGAAAATGAGCAAAGCAAGCAAATCTCCGCAGCAGTTAACACAGCATAGCAGCCGTTCCCGCTGGTCGTCTCCGCCCCGCCTCAGTATCCGATGAGAGTGCAAACATGGCCGGCCATTACGAGACAAAGACCCGATCAGCTTCAGCCAGCGCCGGAAAGGGAGTGAGGGCACTCCGGCACTTCCACCGCATGGGGCACGCAAAGAGACACACCGCTGGAGTCAGGATCGCCTCCCGGTCCCGAGAATTCAACTTAGAAACAGGATCGGCGACATAAGGAGGTGCGGGCCGGGAGGAAGATGGAAAGATCGGCGGAGCCGAGAGATCAAGCGGCCATCATGGATCTCCCTTAAGCCCCTCCTCCAGATGGCATATTTAAAGATCCTGTGAGGGCAAGAATGATTACACCTAGAGTGGAGAAAAAATATAAACCTTCTCCCACCGACCCGGTTTACATTAGAGGTCAGTTGCCTTTAAACTCTCTGTTGTTTCCAATGCTGGCAAGAGAGCTAATTCACAAACCACAGGTGAGGCTCCTCCACCTGATAAGGAGTCTAAACTTGTTGATGCCTCAGGCAAAAGAGTGGCTTCACAAGCGACTAATCACTGCTGCATTGCCAACTCTGAAGCGCTGTTGCCTCGCTATGATAGGGCTCATTACGATGAGTTAGAAAAACTCATGACATTTTTACCTGACGAACACAAAACTAAGGCAAGTTACCTTATCCAAGAAGGTAAACTTATCACTGATATCTCAATCAGGTATGCCCTGGCTGCAGCAGATACAGCATCTCGTACAGTAAATACCAGTGTACTCCTATGCAGGCATGCTTGGTTGAGAATGTCAGGATTCAAGCAGGAGGTGCAAAGCTCCATTCTTTTAAAAAAAAAATCTTTTTTATTGTTTTCATTGTTAGCATTGGCAAAAACTCAGGTTGATTACAATCACAGTATACTATTAATGTACATTCCCATATCAGCAGTACAATCAGTATATAAATATTTTCTTTTAGATCGTTTGATTCCACAGGCAATCCCTCTGTGCACCCCCTGTTGCCCTCCCTATTGTTCCTCCTCCGAACTGTCTCCAGTACGATCCGGTGGCGGCTCACATATGTCTCCCCTGAACTTATCCCACGCTCCCCACACCTTGCTCCATTTCTGGGGGCAGCCCCGATTAGTAAATACCGTCCTTTCAGCCACCATGGCCTCAAACCTCCATTCATAACCAACCATTCGACAAAGAACATCTCTTTGGCCCAACGGTTGATACCTCGCTGGAGAAGATGTAAAAAGAGACAGAGGTCGCAAAGTCCATGGGGGTTTTGCAATTGCCTGCCACTAGGGGTTCCTTTTGCCCCTCCTTTTATAGGGGTGGTTCCAAAAATGTATCCACCGAAAACCCCTCTGCCTCTTACAAGTGCACCAACCAATCCCCTCTTCAAGAGGTTATTTTAGAGGTGGTTTCAGAGGAAACAACGGTAAGGGAAGAGGCAGAGACAACTCGACCCACACTTCCCCCGCAAACAAACTGTGACTTCCTTCCATTACCCCCGATCATTCGACTCCTGTCGGGGTACGTTTCTCTCAATTCCTACCCGTCTGGAACTCAATCACCTCAGACAGGTGGGTACTACAAATTATCCAATATGGTTACTGCCTGGAGTTTACAAACACTCCCCCAGATATTTTTCCAAGATCACATGCAATGTCACCAGAGCATCTTACCCTTCTAAATCAACAGGTTCCCTCTCTCTTGGAAAACATGCTATAGAATCGGTCACATTACAATATCGGGGGACCGGGGTATTCTCCGTGTACTTTTTAATTCCCCAAAAAGATGGCGCTCTCAGGCCCATACTAAACTTCGGAGAACTAAAGCTATACATTCAGTCGGACAACTTTCACATGATCACACTCTAACAAGTGCACCCACTCCTTCAGCAAGGCGACTTTCTGTCCACTCTGGACTTGAATGACTCCTATTTCCATATTCCCATTCACCCTGCTCACCGGAAATACCTCCGGTTTCTGGTAGATGGCCAACATGATCAATTCCAGGTCCTCCAATTTGGAGTAACTACCTCACCCAGGGTTTTCACCAAATGCCTGGCAATAGTCGCAGCTCATCTAAGAAGACCGCACATTCACATCTTCCCTTACCTGGACGACTGGCTCATAAAAGCCAGCTCGCAGCAAGGCTGCCTACAACGCACTCAAAAAACAGACAGTCTCGCTACTTCACAACCTTGAGTTTACTATGTACCTCACCAAGTCTCATCTCCAATCATCCAATACGCAACTGTATCTAGGAGCTACAATAGACACTCAAAAAGCTCTAGCATGTCCCAACCCAGTCAGAATCTGCAACATGCAGACTCTAATCCCTCAGCCTGTCACAACACTCGTTACCAGCTCGAGTGTTCATGCACTTGATAGGAATCATGGTGTCTTGTATTTTAATCGTTCTTTACGCAAGACTCCAAATGCGCCCCCTACAGGAATGCTTAGCAAGTCAGTGGAACCAGGTTCAAGGTCAGTTATCAGATCTAGTGTCGGTAGATTGCCGCACCCATCGCTCTCTGCAATGGTGGAATACAAAAAACCTTTCCAAGGGGTGGCCATTCGTCGACCCGGTTCCACAGATAGTGCTAACCGCAGACTCTTAGCTAACTGGTTGGGGAGCTCATCTACAAAAACATACTATTCAGGGCATGTGGAGTCTTCAACAACAGCAACTCCACATAAACGATCTAAAACTGCTAGCAATTTTACTAGCGTTTAAAGCTTTTCAACCTCATCTAATAGGTAAAGCTGTCCTAATTCGCACAGACAACATGACTGCATTGGACTACATACAAAAACAGGGGGGACACACTCTCTCCAGCTCTCACAGTTAGTTCAGGGCATCTGGAGATGGGCCACACCTCACAAAATATATCTCCTTGCGGAACACCTTCCAGGAGTAAACAACCACTTTGCAGATCTGCTCAGTCATCAACGACAACAGATCCACGAATGGGAACTCCACCCTCAGTTTCTCCTCCCGTGTTTTCAAATGTGGGTCTTCCCAGACATAGATCTGTTCACCACCCATTAAACGCAAAATGCCCAAACTTTGCATCCATTTATCCACACCCATTGTCCAAAGGCGATGCACTATGAACTGGTCAGGGATATTTGCTTACTCTTGTCCGCCTCTCCCACTCGTCCCATTAGTGGTTCGGAAGCTCAAACAGCACTCCCTGACACTAATCCTCGTTGCTCTCACATGGGCCCATCAACCCTGGTTCACAACCCTCTTGGAGTTGTCAATAGTTCCCCACCAAAAACTCCATCGCCCTCCCGATCTCCTCATTCAGAACCATGGAGGGATAAGGCATCCAGATCCCAGTCATCTCAACCTTGCGATCTGGCACCTGAAATCTTAGAGTTTGGCTACCTCAGTCTTCCCCCAGATTCTATGAATATCATCAAAGAGGCTAGGCATCTCACTACAGGGGTATGCTATGCAGCAAAATGGAAGCGGTTGTTGATTAACTGTAATAAGTCCGCTCGATGCTTCAATCCAAAACATAATTTGTTATCCATTGCATCTACAGCGTTCCAATTTAGCGTTTACTTCCATACACTTAAATCTTGCTGCATATCTGCAGAACAGATAACATTTGTCTCTTTTTAGAGTGCCTGCTATTAAGGCTTCATGGAAGGACTCCAGAGTCAGTCCTCTCAGACTTCCACCTGCTCCAGTGTGTAATCTCAACATTGTTCTTACAAGACCCGTAGGTCCGCCTTTTGAGCCATTGCATAGATGTGAACTGCAATTTCACACTTGGAAGGTAGCTTTCCTCATAGCTATCACATCTCTAAGGAGAGTGGGTGAGCTTCAGGCACCAACAGTAGTAGAACCATTTTTACAAATACATCAAAACAAAGTGGTTCTTAGGACTAACACCACTTTTCTACCTAAAGTAATTTCTGCCTTTCATATCAACCAATCTGTTGAGTTGCCGGTGTTCTTCCCTCAACCAGATTGTGGCAGAATGTGCTCTTCACACCTTAGATGTAAAAAGAGCGTTACTATATTGGATTGAAAGAACAAAACCTTTTAGAAAGACTAGGCAACTTTGTCGCTTTTGCTTCACCACATCAAGGCCATCCAATATCAAAATCATATATTGCAAGGTGGATAATTCAGTGCATTTAAATATGCTGTGCAAAAGCAAAAAGAACGTTAACAGTTCCCCCAGAGCACATTCTACACACAAACTAGGGGCTTCTATTGCATTCTTCGGAAATGTACCCATAGATGACATATGCAAAGCTGCAACTTGGTCTACACCTCACACGTTCACAAAACACCATTGTGTAGTGTGTTAGCAAGACAACAAGCTAGAGTGGGCCAGGCAGTTTTACGTACACTATTTCAAACCACTTCAACAGATCCAGGTTTGCCTCCACTTTGAGAGATAACTGCTACATAGTCTATGCATAGCATATGATCTACAGCTCATATGCCTTGAACGGAAAATGCTACTTACCCAGTATGCATTTGTTCTTGGCATATAGAGCTGTAAGAGCCGTATGCTCCCACCCCCCTCCCCAGATTCCTATACCTGTTGCAGTAACATCTTACTTAGATACATGCATTCATGGACAGCTCCTCTTACTGCTCTTACTAACTCCATTATCACCCTCTGCGGGAAAACAATATAACAATGGAGTCGATGCCCATACGCCATGTCACCAAAAGGAGGAGTCCCCTACCTCGTGACTGGAAAGACTTATTTGAAGAAAAACCTAGTGCAAACATCCGGACCCTACACTAGGTGGCGATCCATGCATAGCATATGACTCTACAGCACTATATGCCAAGAACTGATGCATACTGGGTAAGTAGCATTTTCCATCTTACTAATTTTCTAAACAGTCACATCAACTACTCAAGCATAAAGGGGCACCTCGCTGCCATCGTAGCATACCACACGGGAAAATCATGCAAAAGCGTCTTCACAAGACTTGTCATAAAACGATGACAAAACCCTTTGAGCCCATGCATAAAGCAGAACTCACGCACATTGCTTTAAAAACAGCATTTCTCATTGCTATTGCTTCCTTGCGGATCGTGATTTACAAGCATTAACCATGCAGGAACTATACCTGCAAATTCACAAGAACAAACGTTATTTAAAAAAATTAACCCGCAATTCATGCCAAAGGAGGTATCCAAATATCACTTAGATCAAAATTTTCTCCTCACGGTTTTCTTCAAAAACACAAAAACTAAAGGAGAAAAAAGCCTCCATACCCTGGATGTAAGGAGAGCACTACTGTATTACCTACAGAGAACTGAACAAGCACGCAAATCCAAACAGTTGTTGGTTGCACATTCACCGACCAACACAGCAACACCTGTCTCAAAAGCAACAATCTCACGATGGATTGTCCAAACCATCCAGCTATGCTACGTAACCGCTAACAAAGAATTAACGGGACAACCAACAGCTCACTCCACTAGGAAAAAGGGAGCTACCTTGGCATTTATGGCCAATGTGCCCATTGCCACTATATGTACAGCAGCAGCCACATGGGCATCACCACACACATTTACCAAGCATTACTGTGTGGACATACAAATGAATAAGGAGGCTCAAATAGGACAAAAAGTACTTAAACACCTGTTCGCAAAGTCTTCCTCTTACCACAGCCTCCTCAAGACGGGAGAAACCGCTACGTAATCTAATGGACACCAGGTGAATCCAGAAAAGGATTCACGCTGCAAAACTAAATGGTTACTTACCAGTACCAGTAGCAGCTTGACGAATTTTCTGGATTCATATGCGACCTACCCATCCTCACCTGCGAGGAATACAAACGGGTGGAAAAACAAGTTACAATAATTATCTCAAATGACCATCTAAAGGACTACAAAATAAGAACCCAAACAGAAAAAAGAACCTGAAGATGGCTACCAAGCCCAATGACCTCCAGGGTATTGTCCGGCATCACACAGGGGACGTATCTGGCACCAAATGGTGGTCGACAACGCCCCCAAAAAATAAAAATAAAAAAACAGACGACGACTATTCTGGACCTAACCACTAGATGGGGGAATAATGCAGAGCATGTGAATCCAGAAAATTCTTCAAGCTGCAAAACTACTCCTACTGGTAAGTAACCGTATCGTTATTTCTTACTCTTCCTCATATTTATTTTATTATGTTTTTGGCGATAATTTGTGAACGTTTGAAAACTCCTTTATATGTATGTGCCAATAGAGGAGAGGTGGTGGCTTAATGGCTACAACTGCCGACCTAGAAGGTGGGGAACGAGGTTTTAGTGTCTGCATCGGCTTAACATCCTGTGATTCGGGGCAAATGACAAATTACTTATTACTTTCTAGGTGCTTCCTCTTTCTCAGTCTTCCTTTCTATACTTTCTTTCCCTCCTTTCTTGCAGTCCCTCCTTTCATCCTCTCCTTCTTGCAGTCTTCTTGCCCATTGTTTCTTTGCCTTCTCTCCTGCCTTAACTTTTCTTTGTTTTCTCCTCTTCAGCCGCATAATTCCACACCATATAATACTATTCCACATTGCCACATAATACCACTACAGCTCATGCCACATAATTCCATCCAACTCCACATAAATGAATGCCACACAATTCTGCACCACACAGCATAATTATTCTTCACATGATACCGCAAGCACTACATAATTACCCTACACAATTGCACTCTACTCAATACAACATAAATACACCCCACATAAATATGCTCTATGCCACATACCCGCAATACACCTACATGCTCTACACACCAAGGGGCATATGTATCAAAAAAGAGTTTTGCGATTCTCAAATTGCGATTTTTAGCAATTCGCAATTTGAGAATCGCAAAATGCAATGTATGTAGGATTTGCAAAAACATTTGCGAATCCTACATATTCCTTAATTGAGGCTCGCAAATCACGAATCTCAATTAAGGAATACCTTCCCATTCATTCCTATGGGACTCTATGGAAAGACATTTCCAATTTGCTATTACCAAATAGGTAATCGCAATTTGCAAATGCAATTTCAAGGGTGCCAAAAGGACACCCTGTTGCACTCTTGAAATATGCATGTGTGCACATGTTGCGCACATAGATGCCCTAAGGGAGTGTATGTGCACCATATGGAACATTGAGAAAAGGTGCTTTTTTTTGTGAAAATCTCAAATTACCACCTACTTAAAGTTGGTGGTAATTTGCGATTCCTTAAGGCCAAATAGCAAATTTCTGGTGCTTTCAGATTTGCATTTAAGGAATCACAATTTGCTATTCCTTAATTGCATTTGCAGAATAGAGAATCGCAAATGTTGCTCTTCTCTATTTTGCAATGACTTTGGGATGATACGTCCCAAAACGCCTTTTCACATTCTCAAGCCTTTTTCCTGTTTGCAAATGGGCCGATTCTTAGAATCTGCCCATTTGCAAACGGGAAAAAGGCTTGATACATATGGCCCCGAGAGACATAATTCAAATAAGCAAAATTCCACTAAACGCCGTGCAATTCCACACCACTCAATTCAGCTCCACACATTTCAAATACACCGCATAATTCCACACCAAACTACATATTTCAAATACACAACACAATTAACACACTACATACCTCCAATACAGACCACATATTTTCCCATCATGCCACAAAATTTTAACAAAATTTAACACACCACATAAATTAACTCCACAGCATGCCACTACACAACACCATCACACATAATTACTCATAATTAACTCCATAACACACATTCTCACTGTACATAATTCCACTACACTTAATAAATTTAATTACTATTCACACAATTAAACGCCACCAAACTCCACAACAAACATTTCCTATACAACACCTCTCTCCCTTGCACTTGTACCAACACTCATCTCTCCCCCACAAAACTTCTTCCCCTGTCGTATCTCACGCTCCCACTACTCCCTCATCTTGCCTCTCTTCCACCCCCCCCTTTCATGTGCTTAACTCCCGCTTCTTTCATATGGTTAACTCCAGCTCTCCTCTTTTCAAGGGTGTCTTCTGCATACACAAAACCTACCTATTTGTGTGTCAATGGCATGCTCTTTCTCACACACTAATACTGCTCCTCTGCTTAAAGTTCAATAACCAATTCCTACACAAACTACCTATCCATCTCATTCTTCATTAAATCAAGGGAGGGAGTAGGAGCTGATTCTAAGTTCCAGCACACACACTCCTAAATAATTGTAGGGGTATTTTGTTCCTCCAGGAAGAATTGAATGAGAAAGCAACGATGTAAGGATTGCCCTCAATCACTTCTGATCACTCTGATCCCCCGGATCGTTCCAATCAGTTCCCCAGTCCCCACCACTTTACATCCTTTATTTCTCTTTCTATGCTTCATGGAGGAACAGGATCCCCTTTCGTGTAACTATGAAAGATCCTAATTCATAGAACTCCCTGCCTGCGTTATTGAAGACATTATCCTTATTGCTTGATTATATGTGGTCTTTACTTGTTTAAATGTAGGCTAACCCCACACAGATAGCTATAGTGAATACAGCATGGTGTGCTGTTTTTTGTGTTTAGTATAAAGTCCATTGATGGCTTGCGGTTTGCAGTTGGATAGCGTGCTATGCAGAGCCAATCTGCGAATGGATATTTGGAAAACCAAAGTGTCATACAGTGAGGTTTTTATATCCTCCTGGAGTTCCTGCTGAGTTGAGCCATTCTGCCACCCACTGAAACAATACCACAATGTAATAGACTTCAACGTTGGTGACCCTCAGACCTTGGTCTAGTTAATTCTGACCAGGGGGTGGGCTATACACATTGACCCCACAAATACCTAAAATTATGCAGTTCTACAAGGAAATTGAATGTGCCGAATACATTGATATTTTGTGTGCAATGTTCAATCAGCGGATTGGTTTTGACTAGTAAAACCTGTGCTTCAGTGTCTGTTTGCTCATCTTTTGTAGCCTAACTGTGTTTAAATAATGCCCTACAATTGAGGTTTCTCTCTTCTCAGATTCCATGTATAGTTGCTTAATTATGGTCTGGTCTTGTAGGAGGTGCACATCTGTGTAACAGATGACTGATATGGCTGTGCGTTGTGTATTCGTGTACATTAGCCTAGCCAACCAGCATCTCGATTTATTGTCTTTTTTTTTTTATGAACCATTTTTTATTAAGTTTTAATTTAATTATAGCAAGGATTACTTAATACAATTAATTGATGCATTCTCTGCTAGGTTTATTGCAATCCTATTGCATTCACTTTGTTTCAATGCCGATTATTACTTGAAGTACATTGTGCTAAATGCTTATGCTATGAAAACCCAAATGAAACTATCAAAGTAACAACCTTAATATACGTAATAATAATAACTTGACCTCTGTCATGATCATAACCTTATTAATCCAGTATTCATAACAAATGTTTCTGGTGAGGAAACAGTGTCATCACTTCATGTGCTTCCATGCACTGCAATGCCGCCTCTGTTTCAACTGGACGAGCATCCTCAAATCTCATCCTAGGCTCCAACCCGTCAGCCTGGGACGACTCCTGGTGGCCAACGGCACTGGGGTCAGCCCCGACCCCCACTGACCACGCACGCAACCTGGGAATCATCCTCGACTCAACGCTCTCAATGACCAAGCAAGTCAACGCCGTCTCGTCCTGCTTCAACACTCTCCGCATGTTCCGCAAGATCTGCAGATGGATCCCGACAGATACAAGAAAGACAGTCACTCAGGCCCTCGTCAGCAGCAGACTCGACTACGGAAACGCCCTCTACGCGGGAGCCCCGACCAAGCTCATCAATCGACTAGAACACATCCAAAACGTCTCGGCATGACTGATCCTTGGTGTACCACGACACGGCCACATCACCCCCCACCTGAGAGCCGTGCACTGGCTGGCTCCCCGTCAACACGAGGATATCCTTCAAGTTCCTCATCCACCCCAAACCGCAAGCTCCGCTCCACTTACCTCTCACTCGCCACCGTCCCGCGCATCCGAAGAACAACCACCGGCGGGAGATCCTTCTCCCACCTCGCCGCCAAGACATGGAATACCCTCCCACTGAGCCTACGACAGACCCAAGACCTGCTTACCTTCAGGAGGATACTGAAGACCTGGCTGTTCGGTCAGTAGCGGCCCCCCCCAGCGCCTTGAGACCCTCGCGGATATGTAGTGCGCTTACCAAGTGACTGATTGATTGATTGAACCATTGTAATTGCCCTGCCAGGTGGTATGATTCATTATTAGGTTACCCCCTCAGTCCTCTCTTATCGACTGCCATCTCCAGTTTCTTCAGGGTCACTTTGTTTGCTCACTCCCCATATCAGTAGAATCCACTTCTTTAAAATATTTCCTAGGTGTCACATATGGCAAGTTAGCAAAGAAATAGAGCAGCTGTGGTAACTTCAATATCTTGGCAAAGATTATCTTCTGATTTTGCCAACGGGCAGTTTTGTAGAAAACCCTGCACTATTCTTAACTGGTTAGACGACCCTCCCTCTGTGGCTTCAGTTAAGTCACATTTGTCATGAAGCAAGTGTATTGCCAAGCTCTTAAATCAGTGAAGCTACCATCTTAGTTATTCACCTCCATGTCCCAGGAAGTCTCTCCTGCCAATGAGTTTAATTGGAAAAATAATATGTTCCCCATATTAATTTTCAAGCCCGAAAGTCTACCAAATATTGCCAACCTTTACAGACTGTGCACAAACCCCTGTTGGGCATTTCTAAGGAATAGAAGATGTCTTATGCATAGAGTGAAATTATGTGATATTTACCTGCAACTTCAATTCCAAAACCCTTCCCATGTTGTCTAAGCCTCGCTGCCAGGTGCGGACTATTAGAGCGGATAACAGCAGGCAGCCGTCTTGTTTTTTTTTTGTGCTTCTTTCCTTCAGTGTCTTTTGTCCAGGTATTTGTTAGGTCGAGCGTAGAGGAAGATCGCATGCACGGCTCTGCTCTGCAAGGCATGCTATATTCAGTCTGTGAATCTTTAACACACCCAACACACGCCCACCGCTTTTCATTGGTTACTTGGTCTACCTTTACTAATTCCACAGTTTTCATTGGTGAATAGTGTACATTTGTCCTGCCTTGCGGCTGTTTTGTTCCTGCACTGGTGACTGCCCCTGCTACATGAATCCTTTCAGTATTGGTCATATGTTCTGTTTGACTGCACTACTTTTTCTTTCCTCCCTCTCCTCACTACTGGCTGGCACACGGTGCTGCTTGCAGTTAATTTAATCTCCTTCGTAGGTATTCTCTGAAGTTGGCATGTATGCATGTTTATTTTTAAATATAGCATTTCCTATATTCTAAAAAGTCAGAGTGCATATCATAATGCTAAGTGATGCTGGACATGTGCTAAAAACATTTCTTATTGTTGACCATGTTTTTGGTACCTCGAGAGGTCGGACTCGCGCACCGGTTGGCAAGCAGGCCATGCCTGGACATGTCCTGCCAGAAATAAGCACTTCCACCTACTGCTCTGACAAGGACGGTGTGCACTTCTCCTGCTCAGCCTCAGTCCGCTTCCCCCCCTCTTTCTTCCTCTTCTCCCTCTCCTTCGGTCTCTCACTCCTCTTTACTTGCTTAATGAAAACGTGACTTCAAAAAACATCTCTTACCCTCTCTTTGCTCTCCTGTCCTTCATTTGTTCCCCTGTGAAATGTATCCAAAAGACGAACACTTTTGCTCGAAATGCCGGCTTTTTCTCCCATTTACTCTTTTTTTCTTTTCCAAAGTGCAGCTTCAGGACTTAGAGTAAAAAGGTTAAAAATACGAAATATAACTAAATAAAGAAAGACAGAGTGGTCTCACAGTGCCCAGATTCATTTTATTCACACCCACACACATTAGCGCCACTTTGCAGAGTTTGCCAGTGAAGAGCTACTTTCATTTTCTCATCTTTGTGTTGATGAGTGGAATTTATTTATTTTTTTATTTATTTATTTTGGAGATTTATAGAGCGCATGGCTGCCCGGGGGCGTCCCAGCGCTATCTGAAATCCACTATGAGCTCCAGAGGTGGGGTCAGGAGGGGAGAAGAAGAGGTCAAGGGAACAGCCATGTCTTCAAGGATTTGCGGAATGACAGGAGATTAGGTTGGGCCCGAAGGTCCGGTAGAAGAGTGTTCCACATCTTGGACGCCTGAAATGAGAACTGCCGGCCTCCAAAGCGTAATTTCTTAATCTTGGGTATTTTGGTCAGATGGGCGTTGGTTGAGCGTAGAGTTCTGTTAGTCGTATAGGGAGTCGTATAGGGAATGGAAAACGTTTAATGGGATCATTATCAGCAGTTTTCCTTATTTTACTTTATATAATGTGCTCTGTGTTCAGTGATGTGGCCTTTTTTTTTTTTAAACAGATTTTTATTGAGTGCATGGTAAGCAAATATCCTGTGACGCTCTGTAACCCAGAGGCAATCACCATCATCATAGAAAATTAAACACATATGCAGTCATTTCCGCGTGATACAGTATAAGGAGATAAAGAAAAGAAGCACAATGCAAGGATATAACAAACTGGTCCCACCCCCCCCAATGCCCCCCACCCACAACTCCCTCCCCCACCCTTTGCGCTGCTGTCTGCTTTACTGAGTAGTACTTTCCGTGCACAGTGTAGTACTGCCACGTATCATTGGTCAATAGTGTCAAGGTAGTCCGGCTACATCGAAGGCTGGTCCGTGGAGTCAGCGGGAGGTGGGTCCAGTTCCAGACCTCGATAGTCCGCCCACTGCTTCCACACTCTGTAATGTTTGAGCGGACACCCCCGAGCCACAAATACAGGCTGCTCCATCCCCATGCAGAAGTCCATGCCTCGCCTCCACGTCACCAGAGAGGGGACCTGGGGCGCCTTCCACGCTCGCGCAATGTCTCGTTTCGCCAGTGTTAAGCCCAAAAGGAGCAAGTGGCGCTTGTATCTGTTGCCTCCCACCCCGGCCATAACATGCAGCAGCGTCAATTTAGGATCCCTTTGGAGTACCCAGACGAGAACCTCATCCAAGCACCTCAGCACCCCCGTCCAGAATTTCTGCAACACCCTGCATCCCCACACAGTATGAAGCAGCGTTCCGACCTCTGTCCCACACCTGAGGCACTCCGGGGACGCAATCAGCCCCGCCCTCCACAAGCGCTGCCTAGTGTAATAAGTGCGGTGTAGGTACCTAAACTGTATGAGTCGCAGGCGCGTGGATATCGCTGCTCCCTTCGGGCTTTCCAGTGCCTCCACCCAATCCTCCTCATCCATGTCCCCAACATCCTGTTCCCAAGTTGTTCTAAGGTGCTGCAGGTCTGTGGTGCAGTGTCGGACTACGGTCTGGTATATTCGGGGCAACTTCTTGTCCGGTAGCTCCCCCATAAATATTTTGGCTTCTATCGGGTTAAATTCAGGCAGATCACCCAAACCCGCTACATATGGTGACAATGCATGCCGAAATTGAAGATATTTATAGAACTGGGTTCTCGGCATCGCATATTCTTCGCGCAGATCTTCAAAGGACCTAAGCACACCCCCAGACATGACATCGCCCAAGGTAGAGATCGCATCCCATCCCCGAAAGCCCAGCAATGTGGCCAACTGAGGCAGGCGGCCATTTTGCCAAAGCGGGGTCTCCCGCGTTAAGACATTCCACCAACCCATTCTCCGCAGCGTCTGCCTCCAGATTTGAAAGGCCACCTGCGTGGCTGATGGCAAAGTTTTCCTAAGCGGCGCCGAGTATAAAAGCGTATGGACGGACGCGGTACCCATCATAGCCCTCTCCACCGCGTATGCGGGGTCACCCCTGTCAGCATACCACCAATCATTCAGGACCAACAGGTGTGACGCCTGGTAGTAGGAGAGAATATCCGAGGTAGCCAGGCCCCCGGTATAGGTTGACCGGAAGCAGGTCCGCAGGGCGCCGCGCGCCGCGCCCCCCTCCCACAGAAAGCGGCTAAGCGCCGAGTTAAGGCGCCGAAACCAACCCAGCGCAATCAGGACTGGGTGACTCTGCAATTGGTATATTAGGCGCGGGAGAGCCACCATCTTGATGATGGCTGACCTACCATGTATGGAGAGCGGCATCCTGGCCCAGGCTTTAAAATCTTCTCGGGTGCGCTCCCACACCAGGGGGATGTTGCGCTCCATAGCGATGGAGGCGTCCTCAGACAGGTACACCCCCAAGTATTTCATGCCATCTGAGGCCATCCGAAGCTCCCCCGCCCAAGTCCCAACCGGTTGCAGGCCGCCTAGGATCCACAGGGTCGATTTCCGCGGGTTCATATATAATCCGGAGGTTTCACCAAAGATTTGCAGGATTCGTAGGAGCCGTGGCCCCGAGCGCTCCAGACTGGTGAGGAAAAACAGCACGTCATCGGCGTACAGCGCTATTCTGTCTGTCACTCCCCCGGCCCACTGGAAACCCCTGAGCTGAGCGTCTACACGCACCCACGCCGCCAGGGGCTCCATAGCAAGGGCAAATAGATATGGGGAGAGGGGGCAGCCCTGTCTCGTCCCACGCTCAAGCCGAAAGGAGCGGGAAATCTCCCCCCCCCACTCGTACCGCCGCTGTGAGGTCAGTGTAGAGGAGCCTCACGTACGCCAAAAATCGAGGGCCCACGTTAAGACGTCCCAAGAGAGCGAACAAGTATGTCCAGCTCAGGGAGTCGAACGCCCTGTCCATGTCGGCTAAGAGCAGTGCGGCCCCCTCCCCCAGCCCCCGCCAAGCCGCCACCGCCACCTGTGCCCTGCGTACGTTATGACGAGTAGCCCGCCTCGGCATGAAGCCAGCCTGGTCTGGATGCACTAGTTCGGTAATGTATGGCTTGAGCCTATTGGCCAAAGCCTTAGCGAGTATCTTAGCTTCTGTGTTGAGCAGAGATATCGGGCGATAGGACGCGTGGGCCTCCGGAGGCCGCCCTGGCTTAAAAAAAAAACACCACCTCTGCATGGCGCCAGTCCAGCGGCAGGGAGCCGGACTCGCGCGCCTCCTCAATAACTGGGCGAAAGAGCGGACCCAGCTGTGTCACAAAGCGCTTGAAAAACTCACAAGGAAACCCATTCGGCCCGGGGCCTTGCCCGGGTTCAGTTCACCCAGCGCTGTAGCGAGCTCCTCATCCGACAGGGGGCGATCTAACTCCTCACGGGCCTCATCCGTAACGGCCTTTGGGGGAAGGTCATCAATGAAGCGCTGTACCATCTCCGCCTCCACACATTCGCGGGACGCGTACAGGGCCTCAAAGTATGTGGCGAAGCTATCAGCCAACTCCGCTGGTTCCAGTAGGGGCTCACCATCTCTCCCCACTAATTGGGGCAGTGGCTGAGTGTGCATAATGCCCTGGCATAGGCGATGTAGCATTTTACTGGACTTGTCGCCCCACTGATAGATACGGCTGCGTGTGGCCAGCCATGCCTGCCTGGCCTCATCCAATAGCACCGCCGAGTATTGCTGCTGAGCTAAGACTAGCTGTCTCCTGGCCGCCCCTCCTCCCTCCTCTCTGCCCCGTCGCTCCAGCGCCTCTATGTCCGCCTCACTAGGTCATTTCGCCTCTCCATGCGCGCCGCCGCACACCACGAGATGTCCATGCCGCGCAGCGTAGGCTTCATCGCCTCCCAAAGCATCGCCGCGGTGTCCACTGTGCCCACATTTACCGACAAGTAATGCGCAATCTCGCATGTCATATGGGCCCGATATGGTTCCTGCATTAGTTGCCACGGCGAGAAGCGCCATCTGAACGGCTGTCGGGCCCGGCCCGTGTCTAGTATTACATAAACCGGCGAGTGGTCCGACAGCGCCCTCGGCAGGATATCAGCAGACATCACTCTATGGACCATGCCCCTCGGAACAAAAATATAGTCAAGCTTGGAAAAGGAGTCGCGCACTGCCGAGAAATATGTGTACTCCCTGCGCATGCCATGCTTATGCCTCCACGCATCCACCCAATCCAGGCCCGTGGCCAAAGCCCGCAAGCGGGACGCGTGACCGCCCCCACCCGCCGCTCCACGCTCACCATCCACTCCGCGCCATCTATCCAATGCGTGTAAGAGTAACAGGAGGGGACCCATAGACCAGGTTGGGATGGGTATATAATGTAAAAAGAAATAATTCCCAACAGGTATTATTTAAGAGACAGTTCTCAAAAAGTATGCAATGAGCATTACTAGTAATAACCAACAAGGAGTCACTTGCGTTCTTTTGAAAAGGTATTATTCACCAATAGTAAACAAGTAAGAAGGAAATATTTTCGGGGTCATACAGTTCAACAGCACTGTACAGAAGGAATCATGTGACAACCCAGTGGCACTTGGTACGTGGTGATATATACAATAAGTAACGGTGAAAGTGCAAGTGCTAAAGTGAGCAGCGTGATCGGCGCATAGTGACAAATAATAAAACAGTGGTGGCTCCAAAGTAGAATCAAGTTGTAATCACTTAAAACATGATTTGAAACAATTTAACAGGAGCACCAAGCTTGATATGCGTCTTAAGATTATGCTGTAAGGTCGACGGCGTTTCGATCCCTCTGAGTTGGGATCATCATCAGGACGGGGTTGTCGATGTGGGCAGTGAGCGTCAGCCCGGTGGGGAACTCGTGGGCTTGGCGGCTGTATGGCGGAGGCTCAGGAATTGTTTTCTCGTTGTCCAAAAGGTCGGATCTGGGCAGCGGGGGTAGGGTGGGGCGCCTGTGTGAGTCAGGGCAGCACCTGGCGATGAGGGCTCTGTTCTGTGACTTCAATCGGGCAATGAATGCCGGAGCTATCAGGGTCACAGAACTGAGCCCTCATCGCCAGATGATGATCCCAACTCAAAAGGATCGAAACGCCGTCGAAAAATATTTCCTTCTTACTTGTTTACTATTGGTGAATAATACCTTTTCAAAAGAACGCAAGTGACTCCTTGTTGGTTATTACTAGTAATGCTTATTGCATACTTTTTGAGAACTGTCTCTTAAATAATACCTGTTGGGATCTATCCAATGCAACATCCATAACGTCATTCCAATCCCCACCCACGATGGACATGGCGCCAGGCATATCAATCCACAGGGAAAACAGCTTCTCTACTTACTAGGGGCCATTGCAGCGGTGGCGGGGCGTACACACTACCAATAAGGACCGGGGCCCCCGAATCTCACCGTGGACAAATATGAACCTACCCTGAGGGTCTGTCCAGGTACGCTTATGCACAAATGGGACCCTTCGATGAATGAGGACCGCCACCCCCCTCGAACCCCTAGTGAACCCTGAGTGGTACGCATGTACGAATCCATTCCTCTGCAAACACAGGGCCTTGGTACCGAGCAGATGCGTTTCTTGCAGGAGGAGTACATCCGTCCCCCTCCTCCTGGCCCACGTGAAAACAGCCCCCCGCTTCACCTTATCCAACATGCCCCGCACATTCCAGCACAGAAATCGTGTCCCACCCGGGCCTAGCCGCACCCCCTCACCGGCCATGATTCATGATGTAGTGCAAATTGTCGCAGCCTCCTGCTGCGCCGGCAACCTCGACACCCCCTGGAACAGTCAGCAAGCAGTAGTTTCAGCGCATCCCCACCCCCCACCCCTCGCAACCAAACCCCAACTTCCCCCGTCCCACCTCCACCCCACAGCTCCCAAACGTGGCAGCACCTGTCGTGGTCGGAGCATGGTCTCGGCCCCAACTGAGAGCCAAGTACCACCCCCTTCAACTGAACCCCTTGCAGCAGCCCATAGAGAACTGGACCGTCGCCCCCTCCCAACCAACCCTTGTGGGGACACCAGCCTCGTCAGCAAAAGTGTCAAGGCACATCCTCCTGTGCGTCCTGGGCTCCCCCACCTTGACGTGTGGCCGACATGGATTTCGAGCTGCGGCTCGAGCGCGATCGGCCCCTGCGCTTACGTTGGTTCTCCTGGTCCCCCCCTGCCGGATTGCTTGCAGAGGAATCAGATTCTCCTCCCCTTGCTCCGCCGGTCCGAGGTTTGACGGTTTCATCCGTCCATTGGAAGACCTCCTCTGGGGTGTTGAAAAAGAAGGTACAAGACTGAAAGATCACCCTCAGCCGTGCAGGATAAAGTAGGGCATACTGTAGCAGCAGACCCCTAAGGCGGGCCTTAGCCGCCGTAAAAGACTGGCGTTGTTGCTGCACTTGCTTGGTGTAATCCGGGAAGATCAAAATATTGGCATTGTCATAAGTCAGCTTGCCCTTCAGCCTCGCTTGCTTGAGAATCACGTCCCTGTCCGCATAATTCAGGATTTTAGCAATCATGGGGCGCGGTGGCCTGCCAGGCGGCGGCTTCTGCGTCAGCGCCCGATGGGCCCTCTCGATCAAGAAGCAGCGGGAGAGAGTCTCAGATTGAACCCAGCTCTCCAGCCATTGTGTTAGGAAGTGTTCTGCATTTCCCTTCTCACAGTCCTCCGGGAAGCCAATAAATCTCAGATTGCTACGTCTTGCACGACCTTCAGCCTCCTCCGCCCGTTGTACAAGGCCCTTCTGCGTCCTCTCCAGGGTCATGACTCTCTTCTTCAAGGACGTAACATCGTCTTCCACTATGGTTATGCGCGTCTCTGTACCCGCTATAGGCTCCACTGCGTTCCGCAGGTCTTGTCGGAGGAGCATGACATCCGAGCCCACTGCCCCGATTTTGGCGTCTAGGACATCCCGAGTCTGCGTGATGGCCGCCATTAGCGCCGCATTGTCCGGTACCTGCGCCGGGGCACCCTTTGCGCCAGCAGCCTCCGTGAACTTGTCGATGGGCCCTTGCTTGCTCTGGCTGCCGCCACCCCTCGTCATGTTGTCGGGGACCCGGGTCCAAAGATGGCCGCCCGCGAGCCTCTGCGTCACCGAACACCCGGCAGGCCCGATCCCGACTCTGCCAACTGCGTCACACCGGGGCCTGACTCGACCACCGAGCAATCGTTCGCTGCCGCCGCAGCTCAACACGTGGTACCTCCGACCCGGGGCTGTAGTGGAAACTGCGACCGAGGCAGGCGCACCCCTTGACGATCAGGCACCGCCGATCCGCCGCTGCTCCGAAGGTCCCTCGCCCCGTGCGTGTCCGGCGCCTCCCACGAGGGTCACCACTGGGATCAGCACCCGGGGCGTCGCCTGCCGCTGGTCCACGAGAAGAGTGATCCGCGAAGGCCCCGGGTCCGGCAGAATCGTCGTATCGCCGCTCCCCTCCGACGGGCCATGCCAAAATCGAGGCCCCGGCTGTGCAGGCCGCTCCGGAGCCTCTCCACCTCAGGCGACGCCCCGGCCGCTAGGAGTAGTCCCGTGCCACCATTCGCGGGCAGGGGACAGCCACAGGGTTTAGGCACCTTTCCGAGTTGTCTGGACCCGTTCACATGGACCAGAGCAGGATATTTGAACAGGATTACGGAAAGGCTGGCCGGAGCTCACGCTCTACACGACCGCCATGCTTGCCGGCTAAGCCACGCCGATGTGGCCTTTTTAAACCATACAACTTACGTATTGCACGATATAAGCAATGGGCATTGAAACTGGTCACTTCAAGGCCTTGTAGTTATGTCCTTGATTTTTCAGGCAAAAACAATCATTGATTTCAGAATAATGAGTGTAAAAGCGTTAAGGTAACCATGTTGTTCCTGCTTGAATTTCACATGCTTACTTAATCTTGCATTCCCTATAGGTGTTTGCTTTTTCCAGGATGATATTACTTTTTTTTTTCTTTTCAGACTCCATATTACTGATGTCTATTGCATGATTTGAAATAAGTTTCATCCAGGTGCATAACTTGAAATAAGTCTCATCCAGGTGTTTATAGTGGGGCACAATTGGGTTGTAGCTGAAGGCAGTCCGATATCTCTCAGTGGGGGCAGTGAGGGAGAGAATGTGGTACTATGGCCAGAGCTAGCGGATTTAGAACTGGGGAACTATGTTCAGCATTCATGACCAGTCCACCAGACCGCTCACCTGAGGTAGCAATATTCCATACTAGATCTTAGAAGGCCCCTCTAAACCTTGAAAGCCCTGGTGTCTTAGCACCAGCTGGTGGACCCTATCGGTGGCAAATGTGGGTTAACCTTGAAGGCCTGTCAACCACAATCCATACTGAAGTACACCTCCAGTCTTGCGGGCAGTCCTACGAAGCAGCACACTCTATAGTGACAGTGACTCTTCCACTGAGGTCCCAGGAACCTTGAGGCCAGTATACCTCACCCATTGGTACATCCATTGGCCTTGTTTCAGCAGTAGTAGTGCAACTCGACACCCCAGGGATCAGCAATGCAGGATTTGCACCCACACCAAACAACGTTTTGAAACTTCATGGTTTCTCTGCTACATGGACAAGCACTTTTAACATTTGCTTGTGTATTAGGGTCTGTGTATCATTTTAATCCACACTAACAAGATCGTCAACCGTTGGGTACATCACAAGCTCTTTTCTTCTTAGGCATATCTGCCCGCTTGGGTAACTTAGCTTCAAAAGATTGCCAATAGCTCTGGCTAAACAATAACAAGCTTTCAAAGGCTAGACCTTTTGGCTATGCCAGTGCTTGTTGTAGTCTTGTGAACTCAGCCTATTGCGCTGGCTAGCATGGTATTGTCTCTTTATCTACCAATTCTCGCCTTTTCATCTCGGATCCTACCCTCCTACTCTCAGTCAAGTACAGTTCAGTGTCAAGCCTTCCTAACTGGTTGTGTAGACTGCTCTCACCATTGCAGTGCTCTTGAAGCAAATGCCCCCTATATAAACTTTTACAAAAAATTGATTTTACGCTCTTGTGACATAAATTGAAAACAAAAACATATCACATGTAAGGCTTCTGTTATGAACTAAAGTGTTAGGCATGTTTGTGTTTAACATGAGCGTCACTATTTACTGAAAATGTTATTTATGAAACCTGCAAGTGTAGAGTCCAAGTAATTTAAAAACATAATTATTTCCATAGTTGATGAGATTCAGCACTGTTAACCAATGCCTGTGTGTGTTGCATGTATCCGCATAATTGTTACACAATAGTATCTCTATATCTGTTCCTCCTGCTTACATGTTCATGGATACACATGCGAAGAAACGACAGAGCTGGGTTGAAGAGGTGCACCCTCAAGTTAAGAGGGAGCATTCACTTTTCACTGCTTGGCTAACACCAATACTCCGTCTATAAATCTGCCTCTTCTCTACATTTCTCACTCCTAGGTATCTGTCCCAGTAAACTGTCCATGAAGTTCACAGCACCATCCTTCCATTTAGTCATAATTCACATGAAAGAGCCCATCCCTGTAACTATTTACGCTTCCGCTAATTCATCTACCTGGTAGTAATCACATGTGAATCTCTATAAGGACACTGATTAGTTAACTGGCAGACCTTGGATTCAGAGACTTATTTACGCTTGTCTATTCTCAGAATATATTTAATAGATCAACCTTCTCTGTTCTGCTCAAGGGAGGTATGCAACACTCCTGGGAATATTTCATATACCCTGTGTGGCATCAGGTAGATCCAATGTAGAAGGCTAATCTGTAGCAGTTTGATACTGGCATTATGGGATACTTTCTTTAGGTTGCCCCATTCCACCTACATAATTTCCCTTCCTAAATCCTCTTCTCACTAAAGTTAACCTTTTTCAACGTGGGATCTGCTGTGGACAACATTGAAGCTTATAATCTCTTTATTGCCTTTGGTCCCACTGCCAAAGTAATAAGTTTAACATCTACCCCAGCATGCAAACTGAGCACCCCACATATTCAGCCCAAAGGCCTCTCATTCTGCCTTTAATACAAGAAGTAGCCCAGGACCCGTTGCCTATGCTTCTCTGGGACATAAGGGGCCCATTTAAGGCATGTATGCATAGTAGGGCATAGACTGAGAGCAATGAGATTGTTCCACAATTGGGGGAGCGGATGGGAGATGGGGGAGTTTACGTTGCTGGATGGTGGGATCCGGGTGTCCCACGGTCAGGGTGGTACAGAGAAGTAAATATTGGGCCGATGTCTCCTCCCTCCTCAGATGATTGTACATTCGACATGATATGCAGTGATGCTGTTAAGTATCTGACATAATAATGAGATTGATATGTGATGATTAAAGTTGTAGCCCTAATGATGCTCACTCACGGATAGATGTCTGCGACCCGGTGGTGGGGCTACCTATTCAACACATGTAAGTGCCTATTTTCTGATTGCATGGTGACTAGTGTTACTTGCAAGAACTGTACATTACTTCAAAAATGATAAAGTAAAAAAATTAAAGCAGAAAGTAACACTGAGTGAAACGTACCCTGCCTTTATCTTGGATGTCAACCTCCCATTGTTATACTTTTTTACAAGCAGTGCAAATTACAAATCTAATTTTAGACCATTTAACAGCTAGATGCATTTGTTTTCATTCTGGATAATAAGTCTTTCTTTCCCTCTTTTTAGGGATATGGGACTGGAGTTGTTTAGAGCGCATATAATTAGTGACCAGAAAGTGCAGAATAAGACAATTGATGGAATTCTGTTATTAATTGAGAGGGAAAGGAATGGAGAGGCAATTGACAGGAGCTTGCTCCGAAGTCTTCTTAGTATGCTTTCCGATTTACAAGTAAGTAGAGCATACAAATATTGAAGTCTGTGTAAGCTGTATGAAAAACTGGGGTGGTTTGACTTCAACTTTTCTTGTTTAATACCTAGATTTATCAAGATTCATTTGAACATAGATTCTTGGAAGAGACGAATCGATTGTATGCTGCAGAGGGTCAGAGGCTAATGCAAGAACGAGAGGTATTTTTAATAATGTAAATCGGTTTTCCTGCTATTATTTCCTGTGCTTATGTTAGTGTTGCACTGTCGCTCACGTTCAGTAAATCTCATCGATTTACTTGAGTTAAAACAAAAGGGTAGTTGTGTAATTTTTTTGTGTGAAATATTTTTGTTTACGAATTTGCAATAGCTTTCACCTAAACTACTCTGAAGCTACTTGTAAAGCAATTGAACTGGCTATTTATACCAAGAGGCCTTTATTTGATTCTGTAAACAACCTTCTCTATTAAGAATTAAGAGTAAGTCTTGAATGATAACCCTTGAATATGCTGTGGTTGAGAAGAACCCTGGACTACAATTCTAAAAGCAATCCGACACCTCCCCAGAGCGATCATTCTCTTTGCTTGCACGGTACTTGGAAGTCTTACAAACCTTTTACATTTTTTTACTTTTACATCCTCCGTCTTCTAGATCAGCTGCGAAGGAACTAAAGCCCTGCACGTTGGTCCTCAAGGGTTTTCTCTTTTGTATTACAGTTTCTGCACATCTTTAATCTCTCTTATTGCAACTGTTTGCTCTGAAAAAAATATGCCAGCAGCTTCCAGATGTTTGAATATTACATCAAGGTTGTTAATGTGTCATGCATCTGCTCTCAAATTCCAAACACAGATTCAAAGTAATCAGATTTTCTACTCAAAATACCTGTTTTCTGAACGGTGGTGGGACCTTCACATTTGTATCAGGTGAAGTTGGTCAGTGTCGGTCTAGGTTTCCAACTTTGGAATCCATATTTCCCTCGAGACGAAGTTGAACTTGGAGCAGTGTGTGCTGCTTTTTGTTATTAGTGAGGTGCTAGTTATGAAAAAGTAAAGTTGCAATATGTAAATAAGCATGGAGAAAAGAAACCAAGTCCTCTGTTTGACCATAGTTCTCTGCGAGCTCTGGATATTTGGACTGCATCAAGAATAATTTCAGTGTGAAACGTGGAAAAAAGTAGAATTGCACACTTTAAGTAGTTTCAACACTCCAAACCTTTTTCCAAGTGCTTCTGCGGTCAGTACTCCTCAAATAACAGGGGTGTGGAAATTTTTCAAAAATCTACTTGGCCAAGGGACAAAATGTTACACAAATCTACTTGTCCTGGGAAGGTCACTGCTTGCCCCGCCTATTCCATAAATTACTAAGGGAGGTCTACACGAAGAGAACCTGCAATGCAATCAGTGCAACATATTATGCAATATATATTTCAAGTGCAAGTCCAATGATGCAATGCATGGTCATGCACTCTTAAATGCAATGTTGTAGTGGGTGGTTGTACAGCATGCGTGCAGATGTGTCAGTGTGTACTTCACCCAATTATCAACTAATTTGCATGTAACACATTTTCATATGAAGAGAAGTAGTACTTAAAGGCAGTGTGCAGACTTATAATTGACTACATTTCTTGAAGTTTTTTGGGCACAGACAAGACTTTGTCGAAAAATGTACCTGTAGGATAGAAGGGTGTTCTCCATCATAGGGCGAACTCCTAGCTGTCCAGCTTCAAAAATACTCGGATGTGATGCCCTGATAAACTTGTGAATGGGAATAGCTGCACTTCTTGGCAGAGTTTATGAACAGTTCATGGGGCAGCAAAATCGCATAGCAGATGTGCTGTGGCTCACTGCGGCAGTATACGCAAGTACAAATACACAAGAGGCAGTAATAGGCAGTTAAATCAATCTATCCTTTTATACTTCTGGTCAGGTGATGTGTGTGTATATTATTGTGCACTCACCTGTACATCTCTACATTCTTCTCCCACACAAAGAGCATATGCAGCACTGGCAGTAGCAGTACAGGGTTCTCTCTTGCATAGAGTAATGGCAGCAGCTGAATAAGCTACCCTAACATGAAAAAGTGCAGCTCACCACTTGATGTTCAAGTTTGTCTCTCTTAGATATGTAGGACATGTAGCACCAGTGAAATCATTATACTCACACAGCTGGAAAGCAAACGTTAGTCTCATAGCGAAGGGAAGGAGTGTTACTTTGAAAAGACAGTAAATCAAGAAGTGCAGAGTGTAACTGGGGAGTTGGGAGCTGGGTAGGTATCTGTGTGTGAAGGGCATAAGGATGGTGGTTGGTAAAATGGTGGGGCAGCCCCACTCTCTTTAAAATAAGGGGACTCTTTGCTCCCTTCACTCAGTCTGGAGTCTATGACAGGAGGCCCTCCACCTACCTCTTCTCCTGCCCTGCTCTCCAAACCCCATGGCAGCAAGTCCTGAATACTGTATTCAGAGGGCAGTGTGAGTGCAACAGTGGTAGCAGGCACAGCCTGCGACCTGTCTGCTCAGTAGTTGAAGTGCATAAAAAAAAACATGGGAACTGTGATGCTACATGAAACTGAGGAGGCAGGGTTAGCGAGTCTGGGGCGGGGTCAAGGTAGTGGCTAAAAAAACAAATATTTTCTAACTTTTTGTGGTCTTTGACCTTCAGGTAACTACATGTATAATAATGGACAGCTTTAGTTGAAATTAAAGTTATGTTAATCAGTGTGATTTTTGTTTATTTTACAGAGTTTTATACAGCGTGAACTTGACCCGAATTGGGTATCAGGGCGCTTTACATAGCACCAGTTGCGTTACATGAGGACACATTAATTTTTGTCAGGCACGGGGAGATTGAGTGCTTTGCCCAGAATCACAGGATGTTCAGCGTCATTGCAGAGACTTGAACCCAGTTCCCCAGATTCGAGGTCGACCGCCCTGGCCGTTAGGCCAACTCCTCTCCCCAAATATTAAGAAACCTCTATTAGTTCATGCACTGACCAACCCATTAACATTTAGCAGAGCAGGCAAGAATCTCTGACAGACCGTCCTAGGCACTGGCACCCACATGTGCAGACTGCACATGCATCCCTGTGCAACGGTGACTGTGCAGGTTTTGCTGCAGAGTTCTGATGCTAGCCACAAGCATCCATCTTGCAGGACACTCAACTCCACCAGAGACAAACTGTCAAAAGAGCCGGACCAGCCCTTGATTAATTGGGGTAGAGGTGGAGGCTGTGAGATGCATGTACACAGGGTCTCTGCTGAAGGAGTTTCTGGTCACCGCATGTGAAAGGGGAAATGAAACAGCTCTTTATCCGCAGGGGCCTGTCCTGGAGGCTTTGATGCCACCTAGTAGTGACACTGAACTAGTGACAATGTGGGGTTATGACCCGGAGATCCCCTGAAAAACATTTCTGTAGTCAGAATAAAAAAAAGAATGTGGCTGGGCGAGTGCAAGCATCGAGAGTGATTTTGTGCTGGGCATGAGGTTCAGGGGCAGCAAGCAATAGGGGGACGGAGGACAACAGTCTAAACATTCGTAATGTACCTCTAACGTACCCAAGCATTCAGGGCTCTTTGCCTAAAGATAGCTTGAGAAAATCTGATTGCATCAAAGGCAAACTGTGACACTTTCTGATAACAGCCTCCATTCCCGATAGGAGGGCAGCTAAGGAGGTTGAGAGTCTGCTGCAGTGATTGGTTTATAACCTACGTGCCATAGATATATATGAATATGGTAATTTGGTGGGCTTTTGAACCTGCTGTCACATACAAGGTAAAGAGACACCTGCAGTTCCCACATGCTCTGACCCCAGTGGGTTAGATCATCAGGGTCGGTGTTTTCTTCAGTGATCTGTTTGCAATGTGCCTGCCTCAGGCTCCAAAGCAAGTACGCTAGTTTGAAGAGTTGATGCACCTGCTGGAGAGGGAGAAGGGGAGGGGGAGAATGTGAGCAATACGACTGCATGTGAGCCTGTATTAGTGCAAGGAAGTGTGGAGTGGTTGGTATCTTTATTGCATGTTTTGTAGTTGATTTAGTCTAACTCCCTGGGTCAACAGGAGGGATTAGAGAACATTTATATAACATCAGAAACACCCTACGTTGAGGTGCTTTAGCAAGAACCGAATTGTGTGCATGGAGTCTGTGAAAACGGTGCAGGGACTAGTAGTTAGTGGGGTATTACTGGGTTGTGCACTCATGCACAGTACATTTTTAATTTTTTTTATGACGCACACAGTCCGAGACCAGGGAGAGAGTCGTTTTAGAGCAGAATTGCACCTGCTAAAACCAGAATATAACTAAGGTTTGCGGGTTCCAAGACTGAAAGCAGTACATTTCACTATGCTACTCCAGAGTACTATCTTCACATTCAATAATCTTGCACATTCTGCATGCCTTCTGTGCGGCCCACAGAAAGAACATTCTGTGTCAGGTGAGTGTTAGGGGAACTTGCCCGATTTTCAATGCAATAACATGAATTACACCAATTCCGTCTTAGCTCGTAAATACACACAATTATCACAAATGACTTTAGGGCACTAGTTGGAAACTTTTTGTAGCCTCCTGGAAGAAAGCAGACAATGTGTTCCCTACGAACACTCAACACGTAATGTGCACAAGGGGGAGGGGTGCCAGGCGTCCTCTGATCGGACTGAAGTGGTTTGAACAATACAAGTCAAACTGTTAAACTGCTAGTAATGAGGTGTGAGAAACAGTTTAGGAGGGGGATTTGGGGCGGAAGAGACAGGGCCGATGTGCTTGCAGCATGTGGCTGCAGGCAGCACTTTCGATCCTCACGAACCAAGCATTTATTTTAAAATGAAGTTGAACAGACACATGTTCTGAAAAATAGCAGGAAAGAGAGAATGAAACCTCGGCCCGTGAGAGAAAAATAAGGCGAGGGAGTGTGAATGCGACTGATAGTGTTAACTCATGTCACAGAGTGTGCAATGTGAGGCGCACACTCTATTAGCCCACCAATTAATGAGTTTCTGAGATATGGGACTGATTCATAACACTAGAATTTCAACAGCTTTTCGTCTTTACATATATTATGTAACAGCATACAGCGGTTCACTGTTCACCACCTCAATTCTCATCCAGACAAAAAGTAGCAGACTTCGATCAGGCACTTTACAGGTAACAGATAGCAGCTTCAGTCCCTAAAGGAAATGAATATAAATCACCCATCTGCCCTTTCACTTTTAAAATCCACCAGCTGTTACGGGCAGTACGAGATAAAACAAACATCTTGCTCATTTGCTTTAAAGCTATGTGTGGTGTAGCTGATATACTGATCACGGGAATTTGAAATGTTTACAACCCGGTACAATTCTTTAACACCACATTTAGTATAAATGAGCCGTTGCATAGCAGAGCTCCACTTGCAGAACAGTCCGCTCCAAACCCCAAGTTAGCGCGCTCTATTTTCTCTTGTGGAATCTGAACTGAGCAGTAGCATAATGCATTATTTTAACTGCAATCTGTTGAGCTCTGAGGAGAATCTTTGCATTTCTTCTTTCCTTCGCGAGCAGAGAGGAAAAAGTTAACTGTACTCCTACGCCCCGCGCATGGTGCCGCAAGCTCACTTGGCAAGTGATAACATTAATGCCACCCTTTCTCCTCACCTCTGTCTCGGGTCGCGCCACCAGCACCGAGATATTTCTGCTACCCTCGTGTGTTAAAATTGAGACCGCTTCCTCGTGGTTCTGCACGTCCACCCCATTGAGCCTGAGAAAGCGAGACACCCGATTGCCGAGACTACCGCTTTCTGCGACTGACGACTGACGTTTTGGTCCCCCATCCAATCACTGGCTAGAGCCTAGTCATGGGCTGCTAGCCAATCACAGGCCTCAAAATCGTCTCGGCTCTCTGGCAGCCTTTCTGATTGGCTGCGAGTCCCAGAGTGCCCACAGCCTGTATTATGTATGCGGTTTAATGTCTAGTTGTCCATCGGACAAAATTGACATTAAATCTTCTTGCCCGTGGTCAAAATCAACATGGCTCGGGCGTCGGGCGATATGATTCCCCCACCCCTGAATAAGAAGATGGTTTAACTCAGCTGAAAGTCTATCCATCAGACTTTTTCATTATTGATGACCGTTAGCATCCCATGAACAGTTGTCAAATTAAATCAGAAAACAAACCGCAATGATGACTATGGTATTTGCTTGGATTATGAGGGATTTCTCATGTCTTGGACTGATTAAAAAGACATGGTAGCCTTAAGCTCTTAGCCTCATTCCTTTTTTAGGTCTCGCCTGGCGTTAGCAGCGCACATGCGTTGCTCTCGTCATGCGAAGGCTTCTTGGAATCATTATGGTTCCAGAAGTTGTGTCTCTGCTCCGTCTGCAAATTTCATTCATGCGCGTCGTTTGTCTTCATGGATTATGCAAAACACAGTGTAATGATTGCACCGGAGGCATTTTAATCCCTCCTGGTTGCCACCCTGGCCGCTTTTGGTCCCGCCCACTGGGATTGGCTCTTTTACTTGCAGCGGAGACAGTGTCTCTTAATTAGCCGCTAAGCACATTTTTTTGGTATTACAGCGTTTATCTTCAACAATGGCCGACGCGCCTTTCATTTCTCTGGCGCGGCCTGTTCTGTTTGTGTTTGTTTCCGCGTGTCTATTTCTTTTTGTTTGGTGTGTTTCTGTGCCTAAGAGCTGCATCCCACGGGAAAGTGAGGCCACGCATATACATTCTAAAAGATAAACACAGAGAGGCCGCAAAGAGGCTCGGCTTCCTGTGAAGTAGTGCAGGAAACTTTTCCGGGTGGAACTGTAAAGGTGCTGCAAGAGCAAGGGCTCTTGTTTTGAGTGTGTGCTCTTGCAACAAAGTTGAAAACCTGGTTGATTTGTTTTCGCTGTCTGAAGTTTTTAACACGTCATTGTTTGTCTTTAATGTGATTTGCGGACTTTAAGACACGTGCGTACCCCCAGCCCTGTATCTCCTGGCCCCGGGCCTCTGCAGGCAGTTCACAGGGGCACCTTTGTTGCCTACCAGTGGCCCCAGAAGGAGCCCCTGAGTGGTGGGCAAACAACCCAAAAGGTAATATAGCTGTCTGGTGGTGGGACTTGGCATCCACGCTTCCGACCACAAGATGGAAATATGAGCAGGTACCGGTAATGTCACTTGCTTCTTCAGGTGCCCTCTCCTTGACTTCTTGAGTGCTGCAGACGTGTGAGGCGTGGGGTGTCTGGACCTGTGGGCTACTGTGGCGTCAGTGTGCACGGCTGTGCAGGGTTCAGCTGACAGCTGCTAATCCCAGATGCTGAGCCAACGTAGATCCTATCTGATCCAGGCTGCTGCCAACGCTCCGAGTGTCTTGCCTTTGTTCTTATGCACCTATTTGACTGAACACTCCGGCCCAGTGGGTGTAAGGTACTCCAATGAATGCTTCAGTTATTATAACCGAGTCCGCCGTGTTTTTTCCCCCTGCTAGGTGATGCAGGGAGACGGCACACCGACAGTGTTTTCTGTGTGATCTGTGAATCCTTCAACCGCATGCCAGGTGCATGGATGTCTCTAAGCACCCTGCATAATAACGTTTTTTGTATAGTGCTCATTTCTATTTCCAAGCACTGTAAGCAATAGCTTTTGTCATTGTACAGTTTAATATTGATCAATTGGGCCTTGGACAACATTAAATGCTAGTTGAATTAGCATGGGTTCAAAGTCCTGTCCCTGGCAAGTTAATTACTGTGACGTAATCAGATCTCTTTGTCCAGCAGCACTACATTCTGGGATTTAGAGTTTCGCGTTTACCTGGGTACTTGCAGGCCTAGGAGCCCTAGAGGGCGTGCTGTGGTGGGTGAATAAGTGGCCCGCTGCAGGGGGGCGCTTGGCAGCTCCGAGACCGCCTGTGTGTCTAACACTTGTGAACGAGTAGCTCCGTGGTGTGAATCACCGATTGTCCATTGAAATCAAACGCTGTGTTTTAGTTTCCATCTCTATCTCTAGCGTGCGCTGTAATGGTGATGCACCCTATAGGCAGTTTCTGTACATGTGTAACTACAGGCTGGCCCCATGTACTGCGTAACGCAGCCATCAGTAGTCTGCCTTGTCCTGTGGTCTTGTTTCAGCAACACCCAGTGTCCAGCGCTGCAAGCAAATACGCTGACATAAAACAGGTGTATGAAAGTACAAACCCATTTCTACCCCCTTAAATCACAAAGGAAAAAGAGCACAAGCTGGCAAGTGCCAACATTTCATCTACACCACAGGTGCTCTGAACAAAGGAGGCTGCTGGCCAGATACAGAATCCCAGTTAACTCTTGCATTGCTGAAGAGGCTGGACAGCCAGGCCCAGTTGTGAAGGACAGCTGCAACTGACAGCGAGGACTGAGGACCTGACCTACAAACTAGTTAAAAAATAAACACTTATTTGCAATACAATAGGTCTCGCATTTACGTGGGTTTAAGCTAATGGAATTGTAAATTTCAATGCCTTATAGCTGCTTAAATGCGGCGCAAATTCTCCCGCAGTGTGGGAGAATTAATGAGTGGACGGGGCTGCGTCGGCCAACGGACGTGCTCAGCACCAGCGAGGTAGTTGACTCGAGCTAGGAAGGGGTTATTTCTGTTTTAAAAATAAAAACATAAATAAAGGGCATTGTCATTTACAATGCCAATAGCCCAAACTGCATAATGTGAGACCTATTGCATTGCAAATGCTTGTTTTGTTTGAATCGGTTTTATTGGGTTTTTCTTCACAGAGAACAGAGCAAATATCTGCACTACGGTATAGCTTGCCTGCATATTGTGGCCAATACATTTGTCACTTACATATACTATATTCACAGTATTAATAAATGCCTCTTTCCACATTCATGTACCTCTTAGTTTGTGATTCATACAAGTCTCTGATCTGCTGTAAGCGAATGTCTTTTTTCCCCGCTTGGTCTGTCAGATGAATGGCAGTAAATGTACTGTAGTGAGAATTCCCAACTCGGGAGGCGGATAATAATGTTGGGTACAACTAAAACATAATTGGAATTGTAAGTTTCTAACTGACATGTCGCCGCCCGCAGATTCAATCAACCCCCCCCCCCCTTCAAACACCCCACAAACCGTGAACATCAGTGCATTTCTACATCTCAGGATGCAAGGCCTATTATTTCTGATTTTGTAGTTGTGGAGGATCATAGCATCGTCCCCCTAGTTCCTAATCTTGATGCGAGTCTGATGTAGCCTCTGGCCCATTATTGGGAGTCCGGTCTGTTTCCTGGAGCTCTTGCACTATCATGTCCCAGTGTGTGGCGATTAGTGTTTTACGCAGTCCTAGTGCATCCTCTCTATGCAGCCCGACACTTTCTGCTGTGGCCCATATACGCAGCGAACGCCTCCATGCAAGAATAACAGGAGTTTCAGGGGATCGCCACTTTTTAGTAATCAGTCATTTAGAAACAATCAGCCCCAGGGCAATGAAATGGGAAGTCACCTTTTGATCCTTAGTTCTGCCATAAATGTGTAGAATGCAAGCCTCCCAACATAGGGGTACACTGCGGCCCGTGTAGCGATTTAAATAGGTTACCACAGATTCCCATTACTCTCCCAGACGTGGGCAGCTCCATAGCACCTGTAGCAAATCTGTGTCAACGGCGTGACACCGCGGGCAACCAACATCTGTGCAATTGTAGTATTTATTAATCTTCGCTGGATTGAGATATGCCCTCTGTGTTATACAGTATTGTATTAGGCAAAAACGCATGTTACGCTGGATGCTATTTGGCCGCTCCAGCACTGTGTTCCATTCAGAGTTTGAGAAAGGATGCTGAAGGTCTCTCTCCCATCTTGTGCGCAAAGGAATTAGTGCTATCGCTGTGGGATGCCTGAGGGCGGTGGTTAACCACCTGATTAAATGTTGTCCCTGTCCCATGACATGTAAGTATTTGATAATTAAATGGGTTGGAGGCTCTCTCGACATGTCACCCCAGTGTTTGCCCCTTGCTGCTATTATTGTGCGGTGTATGAGGAATTGTCCTGCCTGGAGCTCATCGATCTCTGCCAGAGAGGCAAACAATATAAGTCCACCCTCAAGGTATAGATCACCGATGTCATGAATCCCGACTTCTGCCTAGTGCCTGAATTCGTGGGCCGCGATAGCCATGGATCCTCCGGGCGTACCCAATAAAGGTAGTGCAGGGACATATGGCTTTGTGTGTCGCGTAAGGAACAAGCTTCTGCGGTAGCGTCTATATGCTACATGAAGCAGTAATTGAGCTGGGGCTCTCTGCCTATGACATGGGTGGAATAGTGCAAGGAGGCTGCAATGTGATAAGGGCGGAAAGTCTGTTGCCGTGTCAAATAGGTATCGTTCAGAAAGCCACCCTGCCACCCATTGCAGTTGAGCTGCAAGATAGTGCTCTGAATTGGGTAACCCGAGCCCGTTCTGATTCGTCCGTAGATGGAGCTTCCAGAGTGCAACTCTACTGTGGGATGTTCCCCAAATAAATCCCCTCACCACCCTCTTCAGTGCTTGTAAGGAACCTGGAGTTATGCATAGGGGTAAGTTGGTAAAATACTATAAGAGCTGTGCCAATACCACCATGTTAATTAAGGCCACACAGCCTATAACCGACAATAGAAGTGCGCTCCAAAATGAAATTTGAGAGCGAATCAAATTAACCGCCCTACCCAGATTGCCTTCCAGCAATTTGTCCAGTAAATGGTAAACATGCACCCCCAGGTAGCGAAAGGCCATTCTGTGCCAACACCATTGAGGGTGTAGTGCGGGAATGGACAAGTCGTGTTGAACGGGTAAAGGCATTTCTTGGCCACATTTACTTTTAACACAGACAGCGCTGCGAAGTCTCCCAGGATATGCGCCTCAGTCTCTGGAATAGAGTGCATGCCCTTGATGTATATGAGTGGACCGCATGCATGCCATCACCTAGCGTAATCCTCCAACGCTGCTATGGCTTCCCTGATCTCCTGTTCGAGCGGGGCATCGAATGCTGCGCTCTGGTCTGGTGTTATCTTAGGCAGGCGTATAAAATTCAGAAAGGTGGTTGTGCGTTCCCCTTCATGTGGAGTGGTGTTTTCATATAACTCGTTGTAGTGCCTGTCATTTCTTCATGTATTTTGTGTTGGGTGTATACTGTGGGTCCTGCCGCAGTGTGTAGTGCATGTATAGGATGCCGAGACTGCTCCTGGCGCAGCACCCCACGTTAGTAATCGCCCGGGTCTGTCAGATGTTGCATGTGTTCGCGCTGAGTGCGCAGCGTAGTTTAGGCACCTTAATCGCTCAAGTAAATGTGTTTGCTGCTCATTGCACTCCAGGATCGCGAGCCTCCCATACCCGATGCCACCTGATTTTCACATGGCAGCAACCCCTGTTTTTCTCTCCCTATTTCCTGAGTCAGGTGCTTTTGTATATTCCAAGTGAGGCCCATACTGTATCCTCTGAGGACCATTTTAAACGCCTCCCATTCTAGAGCTCTGAAATGTGTCGTACCTGTGTTAATGTCCAAGAATTCCATTGTAACTTCCCCAAGGGAAGCCCGAAACTCTGTGTCTTCTAGTGCTACAGGTTGGAGACGCCGGGTGGGAACCGGAGGCGGGCCGGCATCCCAGCTGAGCCACATTAGCTGGGGATTATGATCCGAGTAAGTGCAACCTAGGTATTCTCGGGGCTTGAAAAATCCACTCACCCGCTCGCATTTGCGAGCCAGATTTAATTAGGGCGAGCTATTTTTAGGTCCCACTCTCGCTTTCTGGCGGGTAGGAAGAGAAACTGACTTTTGACCTCTGTCTCTGAAAGCAGAGCAAATGTGACAAGATAGCAAGATTTAAAGGCATCTTTATTGCTCACAAAGTGAATGAGCAATAAAAATGCCTTTAAATCTTTTTAACTTTTCTCACAGAGGTCAAGTGCATTACAGTTAGGTCGAGTATTTTTTATAGGTTGCTAGACCTGCAGATCCTGAAACAATTTTTAGAATTTTCGAGCCATTATTCTATGTGCTTAATGAGAGATAGTAGTGAAGATGAGCTTACCAGTCGATCCAGCCTAACGTGGAGGTCCTAAACATGAGAATAGAAGGAGTGGATGTGGGTATCTGGGTTGCAAACACGCCAAGCATCTGTTAAAGACCAGTGTTCAAAGCGAGGACTTTTGAAGAGCCAGATGTGTGCATCAGGGGTGGAAATGAGCGATCCAGAGCAGTGTCTCATACTGAGTTAAAATCCCCACTCAGCAGCCAGGGGACCCTGCTCCAGGGTGCAAGCAGGCATGTAAGGTGATGGAGGAAGGCGGCCTGCTCCACATTCAGGGCATATATGGATCCTATCAAGATAGCCTGGCCATTTAAGCAGCCCTTTACAAAGACGTATCTACAGTCTGGATCTGTCTGCACCTCTTCTGCCGCAAAGGGTGTTCCCGCCTTGAACCAGATCCTCGAGCCCCTCGCATGTGTAGAGTAGTTGGTGTTAAACACTTCTCTCTGCCACCTTCAACGAAGGCGGGTAGCCTCAAGCTGTGTTGTATGTTTCCTGCAACAGTGCTATGTTGGTGGCCCTGCACTGCAAGTATGAGTATAAGGAATATCGCCTGGCTGCTGTGTGTATGCCTCTCGCATTCCAGGTGATTAATTTGACTTGCATCATGTCGGATTTTGAGCTTGCATAATATGAAGGAGATGTGGAAGGTCTAATCGCGCAGTTTAGTTTGTCGTTTGACCTGTGTGTGGCTGTATAAACAAAAACGGGATAACAATAGAAAATATGCAACTATATTAGAGCAGACCCAAAATGAGGGTCCTCCCAAACCATATTATGGTAACATGTTACGTCCAGTAGTGACTGTCCATGCCAGGGGTGGCTGAGGCAGTAGTGGTGCCTCTTGAGAGCCCTTGTGCTGCAACATTAAGAAGAGCCTAGTATTGTTCAATGAGTACCTGATGGTCTCCCGGCTTCTTACGATGGAGAGACGCAATGCCCTGTGTTTTTTATGCGCTGCCTGCCCCACTGTTCATTTAACTGGGAAAGAGGGTACAAACCCAGCAATGTTGTTGCGTCACTCAATGCCATGAGCATCCATCGGGCCTCTCCATGATTTGCATGGAGCTAAACCATGTCATCCAATGTTTGTAGCGTCACCACAGGGAGGGACGGCAAGTCAAGCCTGTTAGGCCAAAGTGAGAGGAGGGCTAAGATAAGAAGACAAAATTAAAGAGTAAGATCAAAAGTTCTATTCCTGCTCCCACTTCTCACTATCTACTAATACTATTTAAACAAGGAAAGTGGGACAAACTAAAGAAGGAAAAAGATTTATTTGGAACAGTTATTTCATGCAGCTTACGCGTTTCTCGCTGGATCGTGTCCCTGTCTCTAAAATTCAGTCGCCTAATCGGGAATGGCCTGTGATTGGCACCCCGGGGTGGCCTGCAGGCCGGCACCCTGTGCTCCCACTCCACCACGAACTGAGGGGACGGAGCATTGTTTGGCAGTACCTCTCTCAGCCAGTGTTCTATGTAGGATACTGGATCATTGCCCTCCACATCCTCTGGCAGCCCCACCACACACACATTGTTACTTCTCAATCGGCCTTCAGCATCTTTCAGCCTTTCTTCTAGCACATGCACTGTGTTCATTAAGCTGCGTAACAAGGTTGTGTTTGAGCTGGTGGCTGGTCTCAGTTCTGCGAGCACCACCTCGTTAGCCTGTACCTTATCGGCTAATATGTGGTGGTACGCGTTGTCGGCTAATATGTGGCGGTCAGCGTGGCGGATTGTGAAATCCGATGCAACTTTATCTATTTTGGCCTCTAACAAAGTGCGTGTTTGATCAAGCAAAGTGTTAAGCTTCTCTACAGCGTTAAGCATTGTGTTCATATTTGTGGCCAGTGTGCGATGAAGGGGATCCTCGCCTTGAGCTGCATGTGTGAGGGCCGATCCTTCTGATATGGAGCGAACCGTCCCTTGTGGGGTAGCAGATCGTAGGTGCCCCATTACCAATTGTTGGGCTGTGGGCATGGGGTTTGTGGACCACCAACCACCGGTGAAGAATGTTTGGGTTGAGGCTCCGACTATGACGCAGGTTCGATGCACACTTTCCTGTTCTAACTTCAGGGGAGGGGTGTGGGGTCCTGCTGCATGGAAGCATGGGGTGCAGTTAATAGAAGATGTCATGTGGCGTGTAAGGGCCCTGTTCTCTGCAGTTCAATTGAAACTTAACATTGTAGGTAATTTGGCATGGGTAATTTGGCATGGGCTAAGGCCTCCAGCCCAGCTCTTCTTACTAGGTTGTGCTCAGGCGGTCTTTGCTCTGCCCCTTAGCTGTACTAGGCGATGCCCAAACAACCTATGGCTCATCCTCTGGTTCACCGGTGTCCGCAGGGCGAGGGGAACTTGTTGCGCAATATAGAGTCTGTTTCTGGGCCACTCGCTGCCCGTCTTTCGACCTAAATCATCTGTTTCACTTTCACCCCGGTCGCCAAGGTCCCTCAGTCACGCTCAGTGGAGGCTACCAGCGACTCCTCCGTCTGGTGTTGCAGCGGAGCTAGTTTGAGGCGAGTGAGGTCCTACCAGGTAGCCATTTGTTGAACCAGGTTCTGTATATGCAGGAATCTGCTATGGAATAGCCGGAGACATGCCAGACCAGCTTCAAAGTAGTGAATGCAGGGGGCTGGGCGGGTTAGGCGCGGGACGGGAGGGTGGGAAGGGAGAGCGCTACATCAGGTCTGGACCCGAAATGACCCCCGGGCCTATTCCGATCACCCCCGTCGCCACCAGCCCCTCACCTCATGTCACAGCTTTTGTGTAAGGCGCCTCCGCTGCTCCGATGGAGACTGCCTCCTCCCAGGTCTTTTTACAGGCTGCAGCGTTGCATTCTGGGAATGATGCTGAGACAGGCCGTAGCACGACGTTGCCGGCTCTTGCGAGGGTCTCTCAGGCCTCCCGGTCTCTGCCCGCCTGCAGGCTTCGCAAGGCTCCAGACCCCCTGCAGCCCCACCTCCAGATCAGCAGCCCCTCCTCACCAGCAGGGGATATGGCAGACTTGGCCCAGCTCTTACATTCATTGGCCGCCATCACCCGAGGGGCAGACGAGTCTGGGGGCATGTGGGATCACTGCCGCGCCAGAAATGTAGATCCGCCTCCCGTATGGTGCGGCCTACAGCGGCCTCCTCGTCTGTGAAGGCAAACGGCGCTCCGGGTGCGTTCTCCTCAACACCTGTCAGTACACAGGGGCATTTCCGCTTGTCTGTTGGGTATGGATGGCCTCTAATTACAGAGTAATTGGAGGATAATAAGGGCTTGTGGCAGAGAGTCCATAGTTTACGTCCACCATCTTGGCTGCTCAGCTATGCCTCCCTCCTTAGCCTCATTCTTTAAATGTTCAAACTGAAATAGCTTAATTTTTCAGGTCATTGTTAAAGTCGGGGTCTTTAAATGGATACTTGTTACTCCAGTTGTTCCACTTGCTGTCAGTGTAAATCTATCTCCATATCCATCTTACTGCATAAAGTCTTCACATGGTTAATATTCGCTCTTTGCAAAAATATGTCGTGCACTATCTTTGCTTTAGGAAATAAATTCCTTGTGACTAAGCTTCCAGGTTGGGTCCCCTCCTGACTTGAACACTAGCAACCCCAGTCTGCCTAGTCATTGAGGTGCTGCTATTTGCGCTTTTAAAAGCAACTGCTGGACTTTTTTAAAATCACTGCTCCTCACTAACTTTTTATTCTTTTTACTTACTTGCTGTGAGGTGTGCTTCCCCTGCCCTGGTCCATCGCGGCTGCATTGCCGATTGTGTGGAGGGCAGGGTACCATCTTTGGTCAGTCCCCGAGCCCGGCAGGACCGTAGGCTGCGGTCTAACTGCAGGCGGGGCTAGGCTACATATTGGCTGAGTGTGAGAGGAGCGTGGCGGTAACAGTAGGTGGTGGCAGCCCCTGCAATACCGCTGATCGCTGGGGGGCAGACTGCGAGGCACGCTAGTAATGATTTAAGATTGCTGTGTTCTCTTCTGCTTACTCACTCTCTCACTCCACCACTATCTGCCTGTTCTTAAATCGTACTATTTGTGCTTTTAAAAGCGACTGCTGGACTTTTTAAAATCGCTGCTCCTCACTAACTTTATATTCTTTTTACTTACTTGCTGTGAGGTGTGCTCCCCCTGCCCCGGTCCATCGCGGCTGCATTGCCGATTGTGTGGAGGGCAGGGCGCCATCTTTGATCAGTCCCTGAGCCCGGCAGGACCGTAAGCTGCGGTCTAGCTGGAGGCGGGGCTAGGCTACTTTTTGCACATGTCACCGCGAACGCGCAGCGGGCGCGCTAAAGGTAAGCCCGTCTGCGCCCGTCCGCGGCCGTTCGGGGCCAGGGGCAGGAAATGCTGCACATTCAATTTCCTACATGGCCCCGTTATTAATTCGCCTTCAAAATCATTGGCCTCTCAGCCCCACCGCGCAAACTCGACTCGGTTCACTGGGTCCTCTTTGTCCCAGGTCCGATTTTCCCTATAAGCGGCCCTGACCCCTCCTGCCCCGCTTGGCCCTCGCGATCCTCTACCCCCCCCAGCCAAATGAGTAACTAGCTCTATCTTTTCTGTCAGCTACCTAAACACCCGCTTGCTGGTCAAACACCAGTTAGAGATCTTCCATTTATTGGACTCAGAGAGAAACCTGACATACTCCTAGTGACGGAAACCTGGCTCAATGAGGAGTCAATCCCTGACATTCTGGCAGCGGTGCCCCCGGGCTATTACATCCTCCAGCCCAATAGATCTTCTGGTAAGCCAGGTGGTGGGGTCGCAGCCATTGTTAGACACTCTATCAGGTTTTCATCCCTAGAGGTTGCCACTATACCATCAGTCGACTGCCTCATTTTAAGACTTGAATCTCCCTTGTCCTCTCTTATCTGTGTTCTTGTTTATCGTCCCCCCCAACACATGCCTGGCTTCCCGTCACTGTTCGGCGATATGCTCTCCCAACTGGTGATCAACAATTCAAAAGTGCTGATCATCGGCGATTTTAATTACTGGCCCTCGGATGCTAGGGAGAGCACCTGCTCTTCTGCCTAAACGCATCTCTTAGCGGGCATGAATTGCACTCAACATATCCAGTCAGCAATGCACATTAAAGGCCACGTCTTAGACCAGGTCTGGACGTCCAATCTGGATATCTCCCAACCCCTTATTCTTCCCTGTCCGTGGTCTGACCACTCTATTATTACGTTTTCCCTGACTTTTTGCCCCCACACTAGTCAAACACCGACGGGGAACTTCTTGGCCAGGAACTGGAACAGGGCTAACCTTAACGAATTTTGTTCCTTACTTAGCGTCTCCTCCCCCGCCGAACACGACTCCCTAAACACTCAGGCTACTAGCATGAGGCACTGGCTTGAATCAGCTAGCAATATTGTGGAGCCACTCAGACGTCTTAAATTAAAGCGCCCCCATGATGCCCAGTGATGGTTGTCGGATGAGTTAAAAATTAAAAAACTTACACTCAGGCAGGCCAAACGTAGCTGGAGGCGTAACTATGCCCTGGAGAAAAAATTGTTATTCCTGGCCCAGCTTAAAGATTATACGCAATCTATTCTCCAGGCAAAAACTTTGTATTTCTCCAAGAGGATTACTGACTCCGCCACCAAGGCAAAATATATTTTTTTCTATAGTGGAAGAGCTCTCACACCCCGATAGAGTGATTATTAACCTCCTCCCTCTCAAGCACTTTGCGATTCTCTCAACTCTTTCTTTGTGGAAAAAATAGCGAAAATTAAAAATTGCATTCCTCTTCGCAACCCATCTTCCACATCCACATCTGCCACCAGAAACCCTCACACAGTGGTCCAGATACCCCTGATATCTGAGGAAGAATTCTTTGCCCTGTTAAAAAAGGTGGGTTCTGGTTCTCCCACAGACTGTTGCCCTCCCCATATTTTACGGGAGGCTTTTATTATCTGTCCAAAAACCCCCCTGGCACTTCTTAACAATTCCCTCCGGCTTGGTCTTGTCCCTGACTCCTTTAAAACAGCCGAAGTGGTACCCATCTTGAAAAAGCCTAATGCGGACCTCTCCTTAATGAGCAACTTACGTCCTATTTCCCTGCTCCCCTGCCTTAGTAAAGTGCTGGAGGCCCATGGCAGTAACTTTTTGAGCTCGTTTATCGAACGTCCCCAGTTCCTCGACCCGCAACAGGCTGGCTTTAGGCCGGCCCATTCGACTGAGTCAGTTATCCTTTCAGTAATGGAGGAGCTGAGGAGAGGAGCGGACCTTGGGATCAGCCAGGCCTTGGTGCTCCTGGATCTGTCGGCTGCCTTCGACACGGTCGACCATGATAGTTTGGTCGGCCGTGTCGGAGACGCCGGTATCCGGGGGCCGACCCTTGAGTGGATCCGCTCCTTCCTAAGCAACCGCCATCAGTCTGTTCGCCTTTCCAACTACTCAGCGGACAAAGTTAAGCTGACATGTGGCGTCCCCCAGGGATCCTCCCTTTCTCCCCTCCTTTTTAATTTATATTTGACTCCCCTCATCCGGTCTTTACGGGGTAGCAATGTCATTGCTTTTAACTACGCTGATGACATCCAGCTAGTCTTTGACATTGACTCCTCCGACCAATCAATTTATAATTTTCATTCCACCTTGTGTCTTATTGGTAACTGGATGGAGGACAATCATTTAAAATTTAACCCCGACAAGACCGAGTTGGTCTTGGTCGGTGGTACCTCCAATCCTTGGAACTCCAACTTCTGGCCTTCCGGCTTCGGCTCCACCCCCCCCCCCCACCCCGTCAACTCAGCAAAAAGTTTAGGAGTCATTATTAGCAAGGACCTCTCCATGAAGCCCCAGATCAGTGCCGTGGTATCCTCTTGTTTTTTCCATTTTCGAAAGATCCGTAAGATCTCCTGATTTCTAACCACGGAGGTCCTGTCTCTGGCTCTGCTGGCCCTTGTAGTCTCTAGGATTGATTATGCCAACTCACTTTATGTTGGCATCCTGACGTCCCAGCTAAATCGCTTACAGCTGGTACAGAACCAGGCCGCGAGACTAATCTTCCATCAGCCCAGACACCTTCATGTTCGCCCCCTGCTTAAAGCCCTCCATTGGCTTCCAGTGGCTAAACGCAGCGAATTTAAACTTGGCATGTTTCGGAGTTTTCCTCCGTGTTACCCCATACGCTGGACCAGCGGAGCAGCGTATGGGGTAACACGGAGGAAAACTCGACCCGAGTCTATTGCGAAATTAGCAATCAACCCCAGACGTTTCTTGAAATGCTCATGAAGCAAGACAACCTTACACAATGAATCATGCAACTGCATGGTCTTATACCGCTGTAGGCACATTATAGCCTTAATTTATCATTGAAACACTGTAAATAGTCCTGCACTTTGGGTTATTTACACTTTAATTAGAAAAACGTGAGTAAGGTGGGGAAGTTGTGCCCCCGTCCTGAAGAAGGAGCACAAGCTCCGAAACATGTCGACGCACACCAGAGGTACTGTCCATAGTTACGACAGTTAACTAGCTCAAACTGCACTTCTTTTAACAGTACCAGCCCGGGGTTGTGAATACATTTTTTTTTCCTGAATACCAACGAGCCAGGTACTTTTTAAACCTTCACTATATCCCACCACTCACATTAAAATACCCTATCACTTGCACCACACACACCACACATAGTCTATACTTTCAGTGCTACCGCGTAGTCGTAGGTCGTAGCACGCCGCATCCCGTTAGAGGGGTGCGAAGACCCCAATGATGAAGCATGACACCAAGGGGCCTGTTGGTGTGTGAGGGGTATTTTACAAAACACGGAGTGTTCCCACATCTGTGGTCAACACTATCCTTGTACACTTTGAGTAGGATTCCTTTTGTTTATGTAAACAGTGCCCGTGGAGTAAGAATCCTATCTCTGTACTCTACCTCCCCTCTGTTGTTATTTTCTAAACACCACATACGCCTGATCTGAACACAGTATAGAGCCCCGTGATAAGGTGGCACAGTGGAGTGAAAGCCAAAAGGACTGTGGAGTGTCCACCTGCACCGAAATGGGGAACCTGACATGTGTAGAAGGCAGAGCATAAAACGGGTTAAAGATAAAGCTGCCTGAAGAGCTACACTTCTAATCCAAATATCAATGTGCTCACAATAACCCTACTATTCGTCAGTTTCGGATAGAGTCTGGGATTCACGCCGCCGTCTCTTAAGTTGTTTCGCATGTTCCATTCTCGCCTTGGGGTTGGTGAAGATCTTGGAGTCCCCATCTGGACCAATCTTCAAACGGGCTGGGTATAACATAGCGTGAGGGACACCTTCGGATTGTAAAAACATTTTCATCACTCCGAACTCCCTACGGGCAGTTTGTACATTTACAGTAAAATCAGGGAAGAAAGAGAGAGCATTGCCTTGATGTACGATAGTTCCCTTGTCTCTAGCCATGCGCAGGATGGTGTCTCGGTCTCTGTAATTCCAAACCCTCACAATAACAGGGCGTGGCGGAGTCCCTGGGACAGGCCTAGCCGCAAGGGAGCGGTGAGCCCGCTCGACAATGAACATGGCAGAGAGCAGTTCGGTCTCCATTTTTTCCACGTTCGTTGATTCCGGCAGTCCCCTTATTCGAATGTTATTCCTGCGTGAGCGTGCCTCCTTATCCTCATTCTTGGCCTAAATGAGGGAGAGAACTTACTGCATGTTGAGTGCTTTCCCTGCCACCTCACTCAAAGCATCCTCCGCCGCAGATGCACATTGCTCCACTACTCCTACTCGTGCGCCCTGGTTTTCTAGTTGAGACAATATGTGGTCAAGGTGTTGATGAACTGCAGCCATGGTGCCTTCTATGGATTGGAGGCTGCGCTGCATGGCTAGTAGCGTTGTCTCCAGTGTGGAGGGACCCCCGTCTTGGTCATCCGCCTCGGTGTCAGAGGCAGCTTTTTGTGGGGTCTTAGAACGCCTCAAACGTGAGGCGGGGTTGAGATTTATCAGTGCTCCCCATCCTGTCAGCAGAGTGAATCTCACCGCCGTGGAGATGTTAGATTGGGTGCTCCTGATATGAAGTGTGGTAGGATCCGGCAGGGGAGACAGTAACCCCAGGGGGCACTCAAGTGCACCACACTGCTGGTCACTTAGGCCAGAGCCTGCCCCTCACCGCATGTCAGGCCACACAAGGTACACTCCCTGGGTTAAACAGCGAAGTTAGGCATCCAGTCCCCACAGCTCAATGTGCGATGTAGATATGCACCACATAGAACAGCAACCACACCTCCCCCCCAGGTACAGGATAGAAGTACTCCTGAGTGGCAAGGCACAACTGCAGGTCCTCAAACCGACGCAGGTGCAGAGCAAGTGCAGCTATTCTGGGAGATAGGCCAGCAGCCAGCAGCCAAATCTCAACGAGGCAGGAGCAGCTCAAAAAAGGCAGGAAGGCCTAAGCACCGGGCAGTGGAGACCCAGCTCGGGCAGGGGGCAGCTCCTCAATGCAGACGCCAGCCACAAGCTGTAACAGAACCCCCCTGAATATTGAAAGCCTCCGGCAGCGTTGGGTCCCCAGTAACAGCAAGACTAGGCAGTAGAAGGGCGCGTGGTGCAGGCGCACTTCAGGGCCCGCTGCGCAGAGCCCCTCGGCTCTGACGGCCCAGACTCAGCGGTCCCGCAGGTATTCACAAGGCAGCATAATCCGAACGCCACATCAACGAGCACCCACGCGTCCCGGCCACAGTTTGCAGTCCGCGGCCCGCTCCCAGGCCCGCACCCACCTCTGCAGTCACCAGCCAGGTACGAGCCGCACACCACTCAACGCAGCCGACACTCCGCTCTCCCAGGCCGACTCGTGGCCCACCTCCGTTCAGCCAGCTCCGCAGAATCCCGCACACCACGTCCTGGTCGGTGCTTCCCTGGCCTCCAGTGAGATCGCACACTTCCGCGCAGTAGTCCACTCCGCAGCCGTGACAGCAATATTTAGGCAGCTCCAAACGTCTCCTGAGCTCCGCAAACATAGGCCTCTATGCACAAGCGCATGTTGTTAAAGCGCCCCCCCCCCGGACCGATCCGCTCGGCGTATAGTACTCTGTTGTGCTCTATAGTTGGCCTAAACTGGCACAGGATATCCCAGAGGGGCTTGCAAATCAGGTCCTCCACGTTAGTGGCGTGGATGCAGCAGTTAACAGGCGGATATTAGTCGGATTGGCACTCAGCTGGGCCATCTTGCCGTGCACCCTCTAGCGCCCCCAGACTCATGTACATACTTAAAAGAAAAACACACTACTGAGTAGACCACGTTCTCCAGTATTAGAGTGTCTTTCATAGATTCACATGCTTGAACATTCCCCGTTGTCGAAGTGGGAGCCCCACGGTAAATAAAATGGGTTTAAAATCCCAATAAAATATGTATGTAAAAACATAACATATAAAAATATACACTAGAAACAGTTGCAAATACCAGGTCATAATTCCCACACAGGAATACATAGAGAGAGCGAAAACATTTGCAACATATCACTGTCATTATGTTAGTCCAAACTACAGCCAATCAGGTGCAAGCACCCCTCCAGAACCTTCTCCTCAGCGGCTCAGGCCCTCAGATTTTCGACTGCACGTCGTGTGAAGGGAGTCTCCCTGAGCTCTGCTCAGTTTTCTACTTTTCTCTGGTTTCCAGTACTTCTACAATGTCTTCAAGTAAGAAGTCTTTGTTTAGACCTTGTTCTTCTTGTGGGAAGTTGAGACTTTATTCTGAAGACCCCCACAAGAAATGTATATATTGCCTCTATCCTGTCCATGAGGTAGGCAAATGTAAAATCTGCAGGACTTTCTCCACCAAGACCTTGAAGGATACAAAGGCTGAAGGACAAAGATTCAGCTCTTTCTGACACAGACAGTTTGGTGTCAGGTACCCCTAACGCCGCCTCAAAGCGTAGCAGTGTGAAGGATTTACCTTCTCCCTTCTTGAAGAATAATACACTCTCACTCTTGAAGGGTCCTGCGGTGTCCCCATCTCGTCCTGCTACGCTGACTCCCCCGAGATCTGTCTCTCAGGCGTCTACGGCTTCTTCTATGCACGTTTCCACCTTAAAACGTGTAAAATCGTCGGCGGGAGCGTCGACGATCGTCCGGACGACACCATCTGCCGTCTCCGGCTCGTCGACGACAACAGTGACGACGACTTCGGCTTCTGGCTCGTCGACGGTGACTCCGTCAATGGCGTCTGACGACTAAGGTATGCCTCAGTTTTAAGACTCTACGTCGAAGAAGAGTCTCTCGTCGTCATTAGGATCTACGTCAACGAGAGTTGGGAAGAAAGCCTCCTCGTCGTCGGCTACTCCTTTGACTAATGTTCCGTCGACGGTGGTTTTGTCGACGACTGCCTCGTCGCGGACGATTGCGTCGACGGCTGCTCGGTCGACGGCGGCTCCGTCGACGTCTGTCCTGTCATCGTCGATGGCTTCAACGACGGTTTCGTCGGTGGTGGTGCCATCATCTTTCGCCTCCTTACCTCTAGTGCTGCTTCCTTCATCCGGGTATGGTGTTTCCTCCGCCGACCCTTTACACCAACGCCGCCAAGTGCCTCTGGAACGGCTTGCAATTCCACATGACACGCAGCCTCCGTCGCCCCTGTTTGCGACAGGTTCTGAACAAGACTGTTTCTGAGGGTGAAGAGGATGATAATTTCCGGGCAGCATGTAGCCCTTCTGAACTAGTCATAAAGTGTCAGGACTATGGGGATGACATTGAGGACTCCTATTCTCCGGAGGAAGAACAGTCCATTCAGGTTCCAACGGCATCAATTCCTCTGTCCCTCATTTCTAATCTTCAGCATATGCTAGAAGATTACAACAGGTGTTTTCCGCCATCTCGTCATGGTTCGCCTCTGCATACAGCACTTGAGCCTGCGCCACCTCCAATCGCTGTTCCGCCGCCGCCAAAGGCACCTGCGCCTACACCACCTCCTACCGCTGCTCCGCAGCCGCAACCGGTACCACCGCCTGCTCCTGCTGAGACCTCTATTCAGGTTCATGCTACGGTGTACGAAGATCATGATGATAATCTTCGCCCGGACAGAGAGGATGGTGAACTGCAGGATGACGATACTGATGGTGATGGCGATATGCAAGACTGGGACGATTACCAGATGCAGACAAAGTCCCCACCTCCTGCGACTCTGGGGGGTTCCCCTCCTGTTGACATTGCAGGTTTCCATCAACTCATGGATAGGGCGGCACTCCGTTTTAAATTTCCCATGGTTCAAAGGGAAGAGGACTGCTTCTTGTATGACTTTAAGAGTCAGCCTTTCAAGCAAGTTCGGACAGTCCCGATCATCGACTTTAACTGGAATGAAGGAGTCAAGTTGATGCAAACGCCGAATTCCATTCCGGCACAGCTACCTTGATTAGAGAAAAAATATAAGGCGCCCCAGGGTTCTCCAGCTTGCCTGGTGACGCAGCCTAAACCGGATTCAGTAGTCACCCAGGCTGCCCAGCGCCGTTCCAGAAACCCATCTTCCCCGATTACGGCTCCTCTGGACCGTGAAGGTCGTCACCTAGATGCCATCTTACGTCTTCTCTGCAAGGACGACTTCATGACCACCATCGACCTCCAGGTCGCCTATTTCCATGTGCCAATTCTTCCTCGTCACCGGAAGTACTTGCGCTTCCGGGTGGGGCGGAGAGACTTTCAATTCAGGGTGCTGCCTTTTGGCCTGCGCTCCGCCCCTCGTGTCTTCACAAAAGTTTTGGCCCCAGTAGTGGCTTACCTACGTCTTCAGGGCGTTCAAATGTTTCCATACCTGGACGATAGTCTCATTAAGTCGCAGTCTCACAACCAACTGTCTCAAGACACTCAACTCTGTCAGGACTTATTTCGCTCCCTCGGCCTTTCCATCAATACCGAGAAGTCTCAGGTCGCCCCAGCTCACTGCAGGACTTTTCTTTTTTTGATACATCCGCATTTCAGCCGTTAGGCGCCAGCAACTATCTTTTGTTTGGGCGTCCTCGTTCGCTGTATTCCGCCGTAAAGCAGATGGTCGTCGTGCAAGCAGTCTGCCGTCAACAGTTACCTTCTGTTTAGACGTCACTTTGAGATAAGCGGCCATTAGCCCGATTTACCAAATAAACACGACAAAGAGCGGCCGTTAGCCCGATTTACTAAATAAACACGACAGACCTCTTCTACACAAGTCCCGCAATGCATACGGTGTGAATTTGATCTATTGACACACAAACCTGTAATCTACCGCAACACGATATTTACTGTGACCACATCATTTTCAAATTGTGCGGCGCTACAATTTATTTTAAGCACTCTTGAACAACCGATTCCATTTTTCATGTGAATTAGTCCTAAAGTTTATTTAGATGTTGTATGAGACACCTTCAGAAACACGGTCTACTGAGATATACCCAAAGCAATATCCTACAATCATTTGTTTGAATATCTCGTTCCCCTTCAAGAATTGTTTGTGGCTCCTGAAGAAGGCGTTTTTCTAACGCCGAAACGAGTGTCGACTTATTAATTGCCACTCTTTGAAGATTAATTAAATGTTTTCAAATTGTACTTCTGTTCATTTTTTGACTTATATCATGACGGTTCTATTTTTATTGTGTAATAATTAGTATGTACTTTGTTTTTATGAAATATAATTGTAATATGAATATGTATTGAAATACCAAACAGATTTTTAACAGTGTATATTTGTATGTCCACCTTTTTTGCAACCGTTTCTCTGTTTTATTGTTATTATTGCCTAGGTTTGTTATATACAAACTGACTTTTCTAGGCGCCACTAGCCAAAGCTTACGTGTCTCACGAATGTCAGCTGCGGATTCTACTTCTGGTGACCCTCCTTTGTTCAAAAGAGACTGTTTCCGTTCGTATATTAAAGTCTTTTCTGGGAATGGCGTCCTCCTGCATCTCTCTGATACCAAACTGCAGGCTCAGGAGTCTCCCAATTCAGGAAGAACTGGACAGTCCGTGGCGTCAGGTCACCGGCTCCTTCACCAATCTCGTTCGTGTGACCGACCGGATGAGGTCGGCTCTCCAGTGGTGGGCGCAGCTGTCCAACGTGGCTGCCGGGACCTCATTCCTCATCACAACTCCGTAACTCACTCTGTCCACGGATGCCTCCTTGGAAGGTTGGGGCGCTCACCTTCATGGGCTGCCGATCAAGGGCAAATGCACTCAATCTCAATGCTCCTGGCACATCAACAGGTTGGTGTTGATGGCCATCTTTCTGGCTCTCAAATCGTTCCATCTTCTGATCCAGGGGGAATCGGTGCTCATCCAAACAGACAATGCCACCAGTATGCACTATGTGAACAAGCAGGGTGGCACCAAGTCTTCTCTCCTGTCTCGGCTGGCACAAACTATCTATGACTGGGTGCTTCGGCACCATATTACCCTGACGGCAGTTCATCCACCAGGAGTCTCGAACATCCTAGCGGATGCCCTCAGCAAGTCTGCATCCTCAACGCACGAGTGGGAGCTACATCAGCCGACTCTGGACTCCATCTTTCGGCGTTGGGGTCATCCCAGCATAGATCTCTTTGCGAGCCCAGCGAACCGGAAATGCCCGTCCTTTGCAAGTTGGCTTCCCCATCCAGAATCGTCTGGGAATGCCCTTTTGATGGATTGGTACGGTCTATTCGCCTACGCCTTTCCGACGATTCCGCTAGTTCCTCGGGTATTGTGGAAGATGCGGAGATAGCCGTGCCACATTCTCCTGATCGCTCCCAGATGGCCTCGACAAGCGTGGTTCTCGGAACTGCTGCTTCTTTCTCAGTGCGTACCCATTCTCCTTCATCCTCGAGCGGACCTCCTCACGATGGACGAGGGCCTGATCTGTCATCCGGACCCCTCCTCTCTCAGATTATCAGCCTGGAACCTGAGCACCTTGAATTTGCCCATTTGAACATCCCACCAGAATGCAGAGACATTCTTACCAATGCCAGAGCTACATCTACAATAAAGACTTATAAATTCAAATGGAAAAGGTTCTGCCACTGGTGCGTGGCTGCCAACATTCATCCTGTTCATTCTACTCCAGCTCAACTCCTTCCGTTCTTTCTAGAGCTGGCACAGTCCGGGCTCCCCCACTCCACTTTGAAAGTTTTCTTGGCGGCGATATCTCGCTTCCGGCAGGATGGCTCCTCCTCTCTCTGCTCTTCCAGGATCATTTGTCAGTTCTTCAAAGGACTGTTCAGGAAGTTCCCGCCCATTAGGCGTCCTCCCCTAACCTGGCATCTCAACATTGTTTTGGCACAATCAATGAAGGCACCATTCGAGCCTATCCACAAGGCGGGTTTAAAAAACTTAATTTGGAAGGTGGCCCTTCTCCTTGCTTTAACGTCTTCACGTCGCGTGAGTGATGTTCACGCCTTTACCATTAAGCCTCCTTTTCTCCAATTCAAATCGGACTGTGTAGTGCTTCGCACAGACCCGGCTTACATGCCTAAAGTGCCCACGAACTTTCACCTCAATGAGCCTGTTTTCTTACAGACTTTCTTTCCAAACCCTTAATCTCCAGCGGAGCAGCGTTTACATTCTCTGGATGTTAAGCGATGCCTTAATTTTTACATCGATAGGACGGCACCCTTTCGCAAAACTGATCAGGTGTTCGTAGCCTACGGACGCATGTGCAAAGGTCATTCTGTCACCAAGCCATCTATTGCACGTTGTATTTCTTCAGCAGTTTCCTTCTGCCACCAGAAGGCTGGCAAGCCTCTTCAAGCCTCAGTGAGAGCTCATTCTACCAGGTCGATGTCATCCTCCACTGTCCTGTTTGCTGGTGTGCCGACTCATCAAATTTGCTGAGCAGCTACGTGGTCCAGCAGGCACACTTTCACGAGACATTATTGCCTTGAAACGATCAACGAAGCCGATACGGCAGTGGGAAAAGCAGTGCTTCGCTATCTTTTTAACCAAGGTGAGCCTCTGCTTTCTACCCTCCACCTATATGGTTTGTGTACTGATACGGTTGTTATTATTTGTATCATTCCTTCTGGCTATGCTATGCTATTGGTGCATCCTCATACCTATGCATTGCTGATTTTGCTCTTGCTGCCAGCTATAACTGCTCACTATTCTATTCAAGCATGTGAATCTATGAAAGACACCCTAATACTGGAGAAGAACAATTGTTACCCACCTGAAAACAGGTGGTTCTCCAGTATTGGTGTGTTTCATAGATTCACATGCGACCCGCCCCCCTCCCCTCAGAGGCTCTCTTCTCCTCCTAGACTCTTTTGTCACTCTTGTGCTACGAAAATCTGAGGGCCTGAGCCTCTGAGAAGGTTCTGGAGGGGTGCTTGCGCCTGATTGGCTGTAGTTTGGACTAACATAATGACAGTGATATGTTGCAAATGTTTTCTCTCTCTCCATGTATTCCTATGTGGGAATTATGACCTGGTATTTGCAACTGTTTCTAGTGTATATTTTTATATGTTATGTTTTTACATACATATTTTATTGGGATTTTATTGCTATTTTATTTACCGTGGCGCTCCCACTTCGACGACGGGGAATATTCAGGCTTGTGAATCTATGAAAGACACCAATACTGGAGAACCACCTGTTTACAGGTAAGTAACAATTGTTCATACAACTGCATTTTAATATAGAGGCGTGCTTTTTCTAGACTGCTCTTGGACCAGTTGCACCTCCTATAAAAGAACTACTACATCCTATTTTGCTTTTTTATTGCAGCATGCAGAAGAGGTACATTTGATATGGGAGGTGCCAGCAAATAAGCCAAAGACTTTTACTCTTATGTAAATGTATCCCTGGTAAAGATGGAAGTTTTTCAGCTGCCATTTTAGTTCTGCTTTCTCCTATTTCGTGTTTGTTTTCGGTTATCACGGGCAATCTATTGTTTGGTCACTATTAGTTTACTGACACCACTTAATATCAAACTACCAGTATTGAGAAATCGAACCTTAAATTAGTTGTTGCACGAAACATGTGGCTGGAAATCATCCTTAATTTCCTCTGTTACACTAATGTACTGCTAACCAGAGTAAATTTAAACTGTCAGCCTGCATTCTGTTTTTAACCTTGTGTTGAATGCATTTTGCCACTTATCCTTTCTCTTTACTAGGCCTTAGTGTAAACTCGCTGTTTTACAGCTGATGAGAACAGAGAGGACATTTAAAAAAATAATAATAATTCAGGACCACCTTAATTTATTTGACAAATTATGGGCTTTAGCTCCTCAAGGGGACTAGTTATATACATTTTACATACATCAAGTATTTTATGCTAGTCTGTTTGCTTTGCAGTGTGGGTTAGCGGCACTTTAGAACAGTATGTGTTAAGAGTGGTAACTTTCTGAATGTGACACACAGAAGAAAGCTTTTACATCTATATTTAGTTTGTCTTAACTTTATTTGAGGATATATAGTCAGCATGTTTTTCTTTTCTTGCAGGTTCCGGAGTATCTTCATCATGTTAACAAACGTTTGGAAGAAGAAGCAGACCGGGTTATCACCTATTTAGATCAAAGTACACAGTAAGTTGACTATTGAACAATCATTGCAGGGTGAGCTTTCATATATAAAAGTATTCAGCATTTTAGGAATGCAATCCAGTTTATTGCCTTTCTTTACATACTTCTGATAATGTATTAATGTTCCACTTCACAAAAACTAAATTGATATTTGTATGATTATACTCGCATTCCACTAGAGTGCCTAGCTGTTAATCATTTGTCTTGACCTGGTTTTCGTAAAAACACTACTGTGGTATTTGAAAATGTAAGTAAAGAAAGCTAAAGAATCCTGCAGCCTTCCCTACCAGCCCCCCGACCCCTCATCTCCTCTCCTCCTTGCCATAAGGATGTGTAAGACTTTCTACTAATTACTCACAACTTTCCTGTCTTATGAGATGCTAACATTTATTGTGTCGCTGGAACTTCTTTGAAAGATGTAGGTATGGGAATGTTAAATATCTTTAATAGAGGTTGATTTGTCATTGTTAAATGTGTACAGAGACCATAACTCTGGCAAAGCCCTGATGTCCAGAATAACCTGCTTTTTGTACTACAGTGTTTTTAGAGAAAACAATGCACATTAGAAGGGACTTACTAAATCCTCGCACATACCACACCACCAAATTCATTTGGTTGAGAAAGTAGTACTTCTCAAGAGTACTACATAATCCTCAGACTTGCAGCTCACGGACCATTAGAAAGTCCATCTTAGCATGTGCAGTGTAAGAATAACAGGCAGTGTAAGAATCTTGAATTCAACAACATTGAATGGCAATAGCAATAGGTAGGAGTGTGCAAATGCCCCCCTGGAGACTGGAATTGTATAGCTAATCCAGAAGAACTGCATCTCGGCATGGTCAATCTATGCATAAAGTAGATGCAAACCATTGCTGCTCCATTCCAGACTGGCTTTTCACAGCACCAAAAGAGAATTCAGCTGCTCATTTTGCCCCTTGATAGATGAGCCAGCCCATCAGTCAGAGGTTCGAAAAGTTCACAGCAGCAGTGGCAAAGATTTCTAGATGCTGTATTAATTGGAGATGCTTTATTAATTTAGGAGACGGACGATGTCAGAAAGAAGTCTTTGGAACAATAGCACCTTGTTGATGCAGTAGAGCTTTGGAGAGTGTGGGTAAAGTATAAGTTGCTACGGATGCTTTCAAAAGGAGCTAGAAATGAAATGGTATCAGCAGCAGTCCTGTAGGTTGTGCAGAAGTGGCAGGGTTAAGACTTCAGAATCACTACACGTGGCATTAGAGTATCATTGGTTACAATTAAAGAAATGGGTAACAGTAGTACAGAGTTGACAATGCATGCTTACATCAATAATCAACCTAGAATATGGAGAGCAGGCTCTGAGGCCAGTAACATGCAGAAACAATATATAACAAATTATTAATGACCCCATTCGGAGCATAGGGAGTTCGAATTAACAACCAGTCATGCCTGCCCTTTGCAGTGTAGATCTAGACCAGCACCACCTCCTTCATCAAAGGGTTGGATGAATAATCCAGTAAGAGCAGGGAAACAGCAGTATTTTGAAGCAAAGTAATGTTCGAGGCATGTGGGCTGCTGAATTCATATCTTTGCATAGATCGCCGCCTAGTGTTGGGTCCGGATGATTGCACATTGTTGTCCTGGAAGAGTCTTCGAAGTATCACGAGATAGATGGCTCCTCCCTTGGACTACAGTGCGCATGGGCATCTTCTGCATCCTTAGATTGTTTTTTTCCGCCATTGGGTTCGGATATGCTTTCCAGAACTCCAAGTTCAGAATCGAAAGAAAGTTTTCTAAAAGGCCAAAAGGCCTTCGGATTCGTCGGTATTGTTTCTCTCGGGAGCGATAGGCTTTCTTCACCCTTTGCTTGCACTCCGGTCGTCGAATCGGGCCGTTAGGCCTTCTCGACGCCACGTGGACCGACGGTCGATGGAACGAAGTCCATTCAAATACTGCCCGCAGTGCAACTCAAAGTTCCCGCACACAGATAAGCATCCAGTGTGCAACAAATGTCTATCTCCAGATCATCGGGAAGATAACAGCCTAGCTTGTGCCCAGTTCCGATCCAAAAAGACAATCCGGAACCGGCGAGCGGCAAGGCAAGTAATGCAGAGGTCGGCACCGGAGCCCGAGAATATCTTCGACGTTGAGGAAGAACTAGTTGACGCCGAAGACTCGGATCGAGAGGAAGATCAATACTCAGAGCACGACTCTGAATATTATATCGACGAGGAAGAACAAATCGTCGATGCCGATGAATACAATCAAGACATCGTAGCTGTCGAGGATGACTCCGATGACAACGAGGGGCGAACCGCGAGTACACCGCCCCATACAGACACTACACCACTATCAGAGACTCTGGTCGAGGAATCGCCAACAGGCCTTAGCCAAGATCAAAATACTGGTTCTACAGCCCCGCCATACCGCCTGGCTAAGAACATACAAAAAGAGCCTTCTGAGACACGTCATCCCAGGCCGGTTCTATCGAAACTGAAACTCATCCACACGACAGTCTTCGGACCGAACGTCGTCGAACCGAAGGAGATAAAACAAAAGGGCGCCGAGCCGAAGGCAACCGTTACATCTAAACCTTCGAAGCCAAAGGCCGTCGAATCGACCAAATCGAGTTCGACTGTCTAAAAAGGAAAAAAGGCCGTCGACGACGACAAACAGGCTACACCCAAGGCGGTCGTCGAACCGAAACCGAAACCTAAGGCGCACCAAACAAAGGCGGTCGAGTCGAAGACCATCGATCCGAAGAGGGACATCGAGCCGAAGCCGCAGGCTCCGAAGACACCTCTACAGCCTAAAGACGTTCTCGGACCAACAAAACCGCTTGGTTCGAAAACAGTGGTAAAACCTGTGAAAGACGTCGGACCGACAAAACCTGTCAAAAAAACCGCAAAAACCAATACAGGCACCGAAATCGGTCGATCCGATTTAAGGCCATCGTACCGAAAAAAGTCAAACCGAAGACTACGGCGCCAAGGCTAAAAACTGTGGAAGAGATCATACATCCAGACCCATCCACAGAAGATCAGTCCAAGCTATATATCGACCCAAACACTGTGTCAACTGAAGACTTTTCTAAAATCCCACTAAAAAAGAAAAGAGACTGTGCAACCTCTCCTATTCTTTTCCAACCTATCTCTCCAGCTATGCCTACTACTCCATATGCCCCATACTCTCCTGCACGCTCTGACTACAACCCAGATGAAGATCAGAACGCAGATGTGGGTTTTGGATATCCACAAAACCCATATATAGACCCCAATTCACAACCATGGGGAGGGGGGGATGAGCCGGACTCTGAGGGGGCTCTACCCATTACAGACCGTACAGTATACCCAGCAAAACCATCACCCACAGAAGACACAGTGGCTTTCAACTCTTTACTAGATAGAGCAGCAAGCTACCATAAGGTAGACATGCATTCAGATGCTGTAGAAGAGGACTTTCTATTTGATACACTTGCGACCTCAGAAAGATGTGTAAAAACACTCACCATGCTAAAGGGTGTCCTAAAACACGCAAATGACATATTTAACGACACTGCTAGGGCACGTGTCATCAACCCTAGAATAGAAAAGAAGTATAAGGCTGCACCAGTAGACCCTACTTACGTCAGGGGACAACTGCCCTTAGATTCATTGGTGGTATCCAACACACGAAAGCGTGCTAATTCACAAACTACTGGAGAGGCTCCTCCTGATAAGGAGTCCAAGATTTTGGAAGCATCAGGCAAAAGAGTAGCTGCTCAAGCAGCAAACTCTTGGAGAATAGCCAATACTCAAGCCTTGTTGGCTAGATATGACAGGGCGCACTATGACACTCTAGAAGAACTTCTCCAACACTTACCTGAGCCTTACAAACAGCAGGCAGATGAACTTATACAGGAAGGAAAGCTCATCACCAATGCCTCCATTAAGTGTGCTCTTGACGCAGCAGACACAGCTGCCAGGTCTATCAACACAAGCGTACTGCTTAAGAGACATGTATGGCTGCGCATATCTGGATTCAAAAATGAAGTCCAGGCTACAATTCTAAACCAGCCTATAAACCCAGATTTTTTGTTTGGTCTAGCAGTTGACTCAATTCTGGACAAAATGAAAAAGGACACGGAGACTGCAAAGTCCATGGGAGTTCTTCAGTCCCAACAACACAGAGCCTCCTTTCGTCGCCCCTATTATAGAGGTGGAGCGCGTGGTAACACATCGCAGCAATCCTCCACATACAAAACAAACACACAATCCACATACAACAAAAACACAAATCGTGGTGGATAGAGAGGAAATAATAACAAAGGCAGAGGTCGCGGAGGCAATACCAATAGATCCTCCACTATTACCAAACAGTAACTTTTTGGCACTACCCCCAGACCATGCAACACCGGTCGGGGAAGAGTACAACAGTTCTATCAGCCTGGCAAAACATCACTACAGACAAATGGGTCAGGCAAATTATCCAACATGGCTATTGCCTGGAACTAACATCAACACCACCCAACATACCACCCGTACACCGTCCAATGTCACAGGAACATATAACGCTATTGCAGCAAGAGGTCATCAGTATGCTGCAAAAGGGGGCCATAGAACCAGTCCCACTCAAACACCAAGGAACAGGAGTATACTCACTATACTTCCTCATTCCCAAAAAGGACGGGTCTCTCAGACCAATATTGTATCTCAGGCCCCTCAACCACTACATTTTATCAGAGCACTTTCACATGCTCACTCTGCAACAAGTCTTACCACTGCTGCGGAAGGGAGACTTCCTAGCAACTCTAGACCTCAAAGACGCATACTTTAATATACCAATACACCCTGCTCACAGAAAGTATCTCAGGTTTACAATTCAGGGACAACACTACCAGTTCAAAGTCCTACCATTCGGTGTGACAACAGCCACGGATGTTCACAAAATGCCTAGCGACAGTGGCGGCGCATCTCAGGAGACAACACATCCATATGTACCTGTATCTGGACGATTGGCTAATACAAGCGCCATCGGCCCAGCATTGTGCCAGCCACATGTTAAAAACCATTCATCTCCTGCACAATCTAGGTTTCTCGTTAAACTATCCAAAGACACACCTACAACCCTCCCATGTACAGCAGTACCTGGGAGCAACAGTAGATACATTAGCAGCAAAGTCATATCCAAACTCAGCACGGATCAACGGAATGCAAGCGTTAATCCAAAGATTCAAACCACAACACTCATTGCCAGCCCGAGTGTTTCTGCAGCGAATAGGCATGATGGCCTCTTGCATCTTCATAGTCCCTCATGCCAGACTACACATGCGTCCTCTACAGGAGTGCCTAGCAAGGCAGTGGAACCAGGCTCAAGGACAATTAAAGGACCTAGTGTTGGTGACCAGTCGAGCATACAACTCTCTGCATTGGTGGAATCCACAAAACCTTTGCAAAGGGCGACTGTTCCAGGAGCCTGTCCCACAAATAGTGTTAACAGCGGACGCATCACTACTAGGCTGGGGAGCCCATGTCCTGCATTACACAGTCCAGGGAATATGGACTACGCAACAGAAACAGTTGCACATCAACCTACTAGAGTTGACGGCGGTCTTCCTAGCCCTGAAAGCGTTCAAGAAACACTTATGCAACAAAACCGTGTTGATCCGGACGGACAACATGACAGCTAAATATTACATTCAAAAATAGGGAGGAACACACTCTCCACAGCTATCACACCTAGCTCAAAGTGTGTGGAAATGGGCCATTCAGAGGAACATGTTTCTCATGGCAGAACATCTCACAGGCAAGGACAATCAAAGAGCCGACCTGGTCAGCAGGCACAGTCAACAGATGCATGAATGGGAGATTCACCACAGTGTGCTCCGACCATTCTTCCAGCAGTGGGGACAACCAGAGATAGATCTATTTGCCACAAGCGAAAACGCAAAATGCCAGTACTTTGCCGCCAGGTTCCCACATCCACAGTCGCAAGGCAATGCAATATGGATGAACTGGTCAGGCAAATTTGCGTACGCTTTTCCCCCAGCACCATTAATACCGCTAGTGATATGCAAACTGCGCCAACACTCGCTGACGCTAATCCTAGTTGCTCCCACATGGGCGAGGCAACCCTGGTACACAACGTTCCTAGAACTGTCAGTGGTGCCTCATCAAAGACTGCAACTAACGCCCAGTCTTCTAACTCAGAGCCATGGCGAAATCCAACCCCCAGACCCGCAACAGCTGAACCTAGCAATCTGGCTCCTGAAATCCTAGAGTTTGGATACCTCAACTTGCCTCCAGACTGCATGAATATTATCAAAGAGGCAAGGAGACCCACTACCAGAGCATGTTATGCAGCTAAGTGGAAACGTTTCGTCATTTACTGCGGTAACAACGACATAAACCCATTAGATGCTTCTACACAAAACATCATTTGCTATCTCTTGCACCTACAACGTTGCAATTTAGCCTATTCATCCATATGAATACATTTAGCTGCACTAGCAGCATATCTACAAAACAGGCAACACCTTTCACTGTTTAGAGTGCCAGCAATTAAAGCATTTATGGAGGGATTCAAAAGAGTAATTTTACTAAAACACCCACCTTCACCAGTCTGGAATCTAAACATCGTTTTAACCAGACTTATGGGACCACCTTTTGAGCCACTACACTCATGCGAACTGCAATTTCTCACTTGGAAGGTGGCTTTCCTTATTGCCATAACTTCACTTCGAAGAGTTAGTGAGCTTCAAGCCCTAACTATTCAAGAGCCATTCCTTTAGGTACATGCAAATAGAGTAGTTCTCAGAACAAACCCTAAGTTCATGCCAAAGGTGGTATCCCATTTTCATATCAATCAAACAATAGAACTGCCAGTGTTCTTTCAAAATCCACAGACAGTAGCTGAAAGGGCCTTGCATACTCTAGATGTCAAGAGAGCTCTGCTATACTACATAGATAGAACTAAGGCATTTCTAAAGACAAAACAGTTGTTTGTTGCTTTCTCACCACAACACAAAGGCAACCCGATTTCAAAGTCCGGTATAGCCAGATGGATCGTTAAGTGCATTCAGATATGTTATTTAAAGGGAAAACGCACCTTAACAGTTCCCCCTAGGGCGCATTCCACACGCAAACTAGGGGCATCCATGGCTTTCCTAGGTAACATTCCTTTACTAGATATTTGTAGAGCAGCCACATGGTCAACCATACATACATTTACCAAACACTATTGTGTAGATGTACATTCTAAACAGCAAGCTGCTGTAGGACAGGCTGTTCTCAAAACTCTGTTTCAGACTGCTGCAGCTGACAGGCAGCCACCGCTAAGGGAGATACTGCTATACATTCTATGCACAGATAGGAATTCCGCAGCCCACATGCCTCGAACGGAATGTGCTACTTACCAGTATGCATCTGTTCTTGGCATGTAGGGCTGCTGATATTCATATCGCCCACCCGCCTCCCCGGTGCCTGTCGCAGCTGTAGCATTCACTCTTTGCATGGACATCTCTTACTGTACTATACTCCATCTCTGCCACAATGGCGAAAAACAATCTAAGGATGGAGAAGATGCCCATGCGCACTGTAGTCCAAGGGGGAGACACCTATCTCGTGATACTTCGAAGACTCTTCCAGGACAACAATGTGCAATCATCCGGACCCAACATTAGGCGGCGATCTATGCACAGATATGAATGTCAGCAGCCCTACATGCCAGGAACAGATGCATACTGGTAAGTAGCATATTCCTTTACTAATTCATTTTAAGCTGTGTTTGACAATGCACTGTATTTATTATGATATTCAAAATTGGATTGTTGACAAGTACAGTTTGGAGCATACTTACAACCACCTGGTGTGGTACATGATGCTTTTAAAACCAAAAAATAGACTCTAGAGCCTCTTTTAGATGCATAAACACATACTTTCCGGATTAAAGAACCCTCCCATTTCGCAGAGTGATTTCAATATCTTACCTTTCCTCCAGCCCAGATTAAGAAGAGCAGAAAGGGGCATATATTATCAAGGAAATATCTGGTCAGTGGATGGTAGTATGAACAACACAATTTAAAATTTTTAGATTGGCGGAATTTTAATGAAGGCTAATATGCCAATTAACTATGGCATTTTGATCCAGCTTTCCCTCAGGTTAGGTTTTTCTGGTGCCAAGTATGCTGTTATGCTCATGGTGTTCTTGCAGTTTGCAGCCAAGGGGGTTCCATGACAGTGCCTGAGAGCTGAAGCGACAAGGGACATCCCTGTTAAGTGAATCTAGAAATCTCTGTTGGTGAAAACCATTTATGTGGACCCACACCATGGGGTTCTTGTATGGTAAGCCAACAGTCGAATGAAACTATTCCCCCCAGGTCCAACCTGCCCGGTACTATCTTTAGGAATGATCATTCCTGCAAATCTAAAGCTGGTAAGTCTTGGTACATCAAGGCTAATCAGCATCGTTAGGCATGATTGAACGAGAAGCATGTCCTTCCTAGACTTCGTAACATGCCCCATTATACGCCCCTCCGTGGCAGTGATGGGGAAGACTCCCAACACTAGGACCTTTTCATCTGTGGTTAGCGGAGGCATAGGTAATAAGTCAAAGACTTTTTTTATATACTTTGGGGCTGTTTGACAAATCATCAAGAAAGACACCCCTTCCCAACCCCTTTAAAAAGTTAATGCACCTCTGCTCCTTCCTGAAATATTTCGGGGTGATCAGTCAAGTGAGGGCAGAGAAGAATGGGGCATCTGAAAACACATTCTCCCCATACAAATTCCTATAAGAATTTTAAGAAGGGATACAGAGAAAATGGCTTAACAGAATTACGCTAAATTTGGCAGACAGCTAAACCTTTTCTCTTAAAGTTGGCTTTTTTTAAAATAAATTCTGTTGATTCAAATCAAAAGAACATTTACAGTAAAACATGAGATATGCAGCACAGTGGCGAATTTTATTATTGATGATACGCTTTCTGGTAGAAAATACAACCCTTTCTGTGAAAAGCCAGGCACTACCCTCCAGATATTCAGTTGTCTATCTGGGAACCAGCGTTAAGGAAGGGTGGGTTGCATATTCCTCCACAGGAGTCATTTCATCTACCCCATATTCTAGGCAATTTCTTAGGGCATCCCCTATTCATATAGACAGTTTTTTTTCTGCTATCATGATTGTATCCTTGTCATTCTCCCAATCACTCAGGTGTGGACCCCCAGCAACGAGCGATATTACGTTTAGCTACGGTCAAACCTAATGTCATCCAAATTTTCTCCGCCGCCCTCCGAAGTAACCTCCGACTCTTCCCAAATATTTAGTAGACACCATTTGGACGTAGGGGTGGTAGGTGTGTCCTATATTTGGTTCTTACTGTTAACTACTTCCTTCCAATAAGATTGTATAGCAGGGCATTCCCATATGATGTAAAAGAAGGTGCCTTTTTGGATGCATGCATGGTGGCAACTTTCAGTTGGGGTCCTCCCAATTTTTATTAGTGTAGTGCATGCATAATAGGCTCTATGTAATATTTATAAATAAATAAATCTAAACCCCCTCTTAACGGCAATTTCTGTAGGAGAGGCTGATGCTTCTGCCCCTTTCCTGTCATCTTTGTCTCCCAAGTCACTCGCCCACTTTGCTCGTAATTGTTGTAACGTGTCAGGTGTGTTGTTAATAATCTTCTGGTATGTGTGCGATGTTGCTTTATGTGTCATTTATCCGCCAAGCAGACAGTCTTCTAGTGGGGTGTAGTTTGGAGGTTCTTTCCTGGATGGGATGTTCGTCAATAACACACGTCTAATCTGTATATAGCAATGAATCTCTGTGCTTGCAAGATTATTTTCTTGTCGGAGGTTAGTGAAGGAACGCACCGCCCCCTGATTCCCATGTCTCCGATTTTAGTAATGCCTATTAGGTCCCATTTGTCAAACCCAGCGTGACTCCCCAATGTGTCTAGGGCCGCTGCGGCCCATAGGGGAGTGGCCCGCGTCAGTTTGTGTTGCCATCCTAGTTCCCTGTGGGTCTCGTGCCATAGGGCAATTGTTACTGTTGTCGGCTTTTGTTGTTTCAGTTTTGGATGTGTCGCATATATGGCCCGTTGGTAACCACCCTGGCGCAGCATTAGATGATCCATCCTGAGCGATGGTTCATCCTCTGGCATATATACCCACCGGTTGATTGTGGTTAGTTGTGATGCCAAGTAGTACTTTTGTATGTCAGGCAGGGCAATTTCTCCCCAGTACCATCCCGAGTAAGTTTCTTAAGTTCGATAAGTGCCGCACCCCCGTTCCACAGAAGTGTTGGCAATACCGAGTTGTAAGAAAGTGAGTTTCTGTTGCAGTACCCCTCCCTACCCCCCCCCCCCACACTTTTTGCCTGATGCACGTTTTCCTTGGTGTGCCCTGGGTCCCTGCCAATCAGGTACCCAGGGCCTGTGTTCCTTCCTCAAAAACTTTACTAAAGCCTAAACCTAATTGGCATCTCTTGCCACATGTCAGCCCCTAGTAAATGGTACCCTAGGTACCCAGGGCATTGTGACCAGAGAAGACCCATAAGGGCTGCAGGACTTATTGTGCCACCTTTAGGGGCCCTGTACCCTGACGCACATACACAATGCCTTTGCAGGCGGAGTGTCCTGGTGCCGAACTAAACAAAGAGTCGACATGGCACACATCCCTGTGTGCCATGCCCACAAACCCACTGCCCTGGCATACATCAGCCACCCCTCTAGCTGGGTTCCCTACTCCAGTGGTGTGGGCACAGCAACAATGCACATCCTGGGACCCTGTGCCCCTACAGTACCCAGGACCATTCCTGGGCACTAAGTGCAGTGATGCCATTACGAGTATATGGTGCTGGGAGGTTGTCATTACGAACTCCACAGCAGCATAATGGCTACACTGAAGGCTGACAAGTTTGATATCAAACTTCTCAGCACATTAAACCCACACTGATGCCAGTGTGGGATTTAATGTAAAAAGCACTACAGAGGTCATCTTAGAGATGCCCCCTGAAAGCTAACCTACAATCCACGACTTGTCTGAGAGGCTGGCTAGGCTGCCACACAGCAGACATGTTGCTGGACCCCTGGGTGGAGAGCTCCCGCTCTCCTGGGCCTGCAACAATGCACATCCTTGGACGAGGTGCCAAGCCTCCTCCCCAAGATTGGGCAGGGAAAGCTTCAAAGGCATTCCGCCTTTGCGAGCTTCTCCAGAGCACTTGCTGTACTTAGCAACTAGCCCCCACCAGTTCTGAGCCCCACTGTGGCGGGAAGACTAGCGGGTAATCCTACGTCAGACAGCAGGGTGTGCCAGCCTGTGCCAACTCCACCCCCCAGGTGGAAGAGGCGAGGTGATGCACCACCCCGGGCTCGGACCATCTTGAAGATCGGGAGCCTACCCAATCACAAATAGGCTCCTGCCCCCTTCCCACAGGAGAGGAGCAGGCTAGGGGGTGTACCCACCCCAGGAGAGGGACCCATTGGTCCCTACCCTTGCCCTACCTGTAACACCCCTAAATTTAGTATTTAGGAGCACCCTGAACCTATTTCCACAGATCCAGATTCCGAAAGAAGAACAAGGAATAAGAAGACCTGCCGTGCAGCTGCTAAAAAGAGGAAGATACCAACTGATTTGGCCCCAGCCCTACTGGTCTGTCGATCCTCGAACCTGCTCCTGCTAAACCCCGGCGTCTCCAGTGGTCAGCAACCTCAAAAACCCCGGAGGACCTGACTGCCATGTGACTCTGACTACCTTGGTCTCCCACGAGCAGTGGTACTGCTCAAAGCAAGTAACAAGCCCTGGCATCAGCCCGGGACCGCGAACCCTGCACACACTGCACCGCCAAGCCTGGCCTGTGCTGGAGTCAATCAAGACCCTGAGGACGTCCCGGCAATTCTGACCTGGAATCCAGTCCCCAAGGACCCTCCTCGACGACCCCGATGACGCCTGCAGCCTCAGGACAAAGGATCCCTCCCCCCGACGCGACCAGCAGAGGGTAAGATTTCCCAACCTCAAGACACCCCGGCGCCCCACAGCCCTCTGTGCCCAACTCCTGGGTGCCTACCTATCCTCCAAGATCCCAACTTACCCCTCGAAGTGTTGGTCGCTCCAGAAGACCCTCCGTCCCAGAGCCTGCAGCCTTTGTTCCCTTTTCAAGATCTCCATTGAATAACATTGAGCGCCCGATGGCTCAAAAGCACCCTGCACCCAGCTGCCCGAGTGCCCCTGGCAGTGCAACCTGTACCCTATTCTACTTCCCCATTTGCCCTGAGCAAGTGACCAAGAGCCCAGCTCCCACAGCTAGCCAGCAGCCACCAACCGAAGGCCCCCTGCCTCACATTAGATAACATTGGGCCTAACTACCTCTGCACCCGGCTGCCCCTGTGCCGCTGAGGGTGTACAAACTGTACCTACCTGACCCTGGGGGACCCCTGAGTCTATGCCCAGAACCTTCACTTCACCAGTCGAGTACTCGCCTGAAAACCGATGACTCACTTTCCTGCCATAGGAGAACATTGGCTGGTTTGACTCGAAAAATCTTCTATGTGAAGTTTTGAAACTTTAAAATATTCATCTAAAATCAGCCAAATAAAGAATTACTCAACTGTAATCAGAAGAGAAGCCAGTACTGTACCTTGTAGCCCAGTACTGAACCACAAAAGTAATCACAGCCGTGTTTGCTAGTAATCTAAATTTCTTCCATAGGAAACCATTGACTGTTGTTCTGTGAAATTTCTCCTAAGTGTCTACTGTTGAATATTACAAATATTCCTTAAAAATCGTACCAACTACTAAAACGTAATTACTTACCTGTCTTAGGTAGAGACCCCAGTGCTGAACCTACGGGTCCAGTACTGGATTACAAAAGTAACGAGAACCTACTTTACCTGTGCTTTGAATTTCCTTCCATTGCAAAACATTGCTAGTTTTTCACTGAAAAGTTTCAAAGTGTCAACTTTTAAAATACCTGTATATTCTTTAAAAATCAGTGCAATAACTAAAACGTTTTTACTAAACTGTTTTCAGCTTAGACCCCAAGACTGAATCTACGATCCAGTCCTGAAGTTACAAACGTAATCTATAAAGTAATCAGCTGCATTTATGTAGAAAAACCCATTGAGCTCAATGTTAAATTGTATTTAGAATTGTGTTGCCTACTGCAACCATTGTACCTTTTGTATTTACAAAGTTTATTGCCTCTTTGCAAAGTAATGACCTGAGAGTACTCCTATTGAGAAAAGTATATTTTGATACCTGTTGGTTCTAAAAATAAAACAACTATATCTTTTGATATAAAAACAATTGGCATGGAGTTCAGTCCTTGAGTGTGTGAAACCTTTTGCTGACTGAGTGTGTACAACAAATGCTTTACACTGTCCTCTGGTACTGCCTTACTGCTCAACCAAGCTACCACTTTTGAGAGTAAGGTCAGCCCTGACTTTAACCTCTTTTATACCTCTGGGGATTGTGGACTCTATACACACTGTACCTTACTTTGGTCCAGTATATATGGAGCCACTTTCTCACATGAATTGATTGTTTTAAAGTATTGATCTGAAAGAAACAGGTTAGTATTAGATTCCTTACCTTAGAATATCCCCAGGCGTCAGTCTGGATCCGGAATCCTTTGCGTAGCAGTACCCCTGCGCGTCGGTAGGTGTCGTCTGCAGGCGTCCCCTGCGGCTCCGCGTCGTCGGCGTCGTGCGCCGTGATGACGTCGCTGGAGTATATAGACGCTGCCTCCGCGCGCTGACGTCAGTTCTTCTTTTTTCCGCGCCAGTTAGCGCAGATCTGAAGAGCAGTACTCCGGTCTTTGACCAAGTTTTTGTTATATCTAACTCTTCTTCAGGTGCCGGTAGGATGCCCGGTTTTAAAAGTTGCGACGGGTGCGACCGCCTGATGTCGGTCACCGACCACCATCGACTCTGCCTCCGGTGTCTGGGCCCGGACCACGACGTGGAGTACTGCGTCGACTGCCGGGCCTTGACGAGTAAGGCTAGGCGGGAGCGGTCCCGCAAGCTGCTCGAGCTCCGGGTGTCGGCCCCGCGTCGAGAGCGGTCCCGGTCCGGTCGGAGGTCGAGGGAGCGGTCGAGAGAACGATCGCGGAGCCGCCATGAGCGCTCCGGGAGTCGCCACCATTCCTCCGGTTCCTCAGGTAAGCGACACAAGAAGTCGGGGCGTCGTCATCGTACCCCCGACTCCCGCGTGATGCGGCCGGGGGTTCGGGTGGCCCCGTCGGTCCCTGGGGAAGGCGCGTCGCGCGAGGAGATTGAGGAGTTCCTCATGGCTATGAGGGCGATGTCTCCTCCGGCGGGGCCTACGGCGCCTGCGGGCCCGTCGGTCCCGTCTGGGGGCCCGAGCGGTTCGGGTGCACCTGCCCCGACGCCGCCGGGTGCTCCGGCCCCGACGCCGCCGGCGGCTCCGGCCCCGGCGCCGCTGGGCCCTTCAGGGTCGTCGCCGGCTGGTCAACCGGCCTCTCCGGCGCCGATTCCATCGGGGCAACCCGTGGTGCCGCCTCCGCGCGGCGCCGTGACTCCGCCGTCGGTTCCGGCCGGAGTCGGGGCTCCGGCGCCGCGTGGTGCCACCCCCATTCCCTCTCTGACTCCTGACGCGGAGTCGGACCGGCATCGTCCGACGCCGAGTCCGGCGCCGTTGGGGCCCCTTGGCTCCGAGGAGCCGGTCTATATCGTCGACTCGAACTATGGCGATGAGGACGATTATGGTGAGGGTTGGGAGGGGTCTGAGGACCCTTTGTCACGAGCATGCCAGTACGACGTGGACTGGGTAGGTGACTTAGGTGATGCCAGTGGTCTGGACGAGTCGCCTAACCCTGGGTTTGTCTCGCCTCCCACTGTGGCGTCGGAGGCTGGGGCTGCCTATTCGGTGGTACTGATGAGGGCTGCCAAGGCCTTGAGCCTTGTGCTCCCCGTTGCTAAGGTGAAGCCTAACATCCTCACCGAGGTATTCAAACCGCAGTCATGCCCACAGGAGCCTCTGCTGCCGTTTAATGACGCCCTGACGGATGTCCTTTTGGGCACCTGGTCCAGCCCGCTTCCGGTTCACCTGTTGACCGAAACGTTGCCAGGCGTCACCGTCCGTGTTCGGACGACCCTGCCTTCCTCTCCACCCATCCCTCCCCGGAGAGTCTGGTGATCCAAGCCTCCACTTCCCAGTCCGCATTCCCGACGGCCCCGCCCGATCGGGAATCTAAGTGATATGACCAATTTGGCAAGAAGGTCTTTTCGTCTTTGAGTGCAGGACTGCGGTCTTGCAATACCGCATGCCTCTTAGGCCGCTACACCCACTCTCTGTGGGATACGGTCGCGGAGTGTCTGCCGCAATGCCCGCAGGAGGTGCGGGACAAGCTCAACCAGGCCTTGATTGAAGGCCAGGACGCGGCGAGGTATTCCATACGGTGTGGTCTTGACACGACCGACTCGCTGGGACGGGCTATGTCCACGACGGTGGCGATTCGTCGCCATGCTTGGCTGAGATCCGCCAACTTCTCGCCGGATGTCCAGAATGCCCTCATGGACATGCCTTTCGATGGCAGTCGCCTGTTCGGTGACAAAGCGGACAACGCGCTTGAGCGCTTCAAGGACTCCAGGGTCACGGCCAAGTCCTTGGGTCTTTCGACCCAGCGCCAGCAGACGGGTTCGTTTCGCTCCTTTCGTGGCCACGGAAGGGGCGGTCCCACACGTGCTGCCAGCCACGCACCGCAGAACGCTCCTCAGCGCGGTGGCGGCCGTGGATTCCGCCGGGGTGGCGGTAGGGGATAGCGGCGACGCCAGTCCACACCTCCCCCCGCAGCAGCCTCCAAATCTTCCTAGTCCGAGCTTTCGGGCCCATGTGACGCCAGTGGGTGGCAGGGTTCGCCATCACCACTCCCGCTGGCGCACGATCACGTCGGACAGGCGGGTGCTGCAGCTCGTCCGAAGGGGCTACTCCCTCCCCTTCGAGACCACTCCTCCAGCCATGCCACCGCAGAACCACCGTGTGTCGGGGGACCACTTGACACTTCTGCAGGAGGAAGTTACGGCCCTCTTGGCCAAGGGGGCCATCGAGCGCGTTCCTGGGCCAGAAGTAGGGTGTGGTTGCTACTCCCACTACTTTCTGGTACCCAAGAAGGACAAAGGGGGCCTACGTCCTATCTTGGACCTACGGAACGTCAACGGCTTCCTCCGAAAGGAGAAGTTCAAGATGTTGACTTTGGCTCAGGTCTTGGCTGCTCTAGACCCACAAGACTGGATGGTAGCGTTGGACTTGCAGGATGCGTATTTTCACATCCCCGTCCTGCCGGCCCACCGGCGTTACCTGCGGTTCACGGTAGGCCACGAGCACTTTCAGTTTATCGTGCTCCCATTCGGCCTTACCAGCGCCCCACGGGTGTTCACGAAAGTGATGGCGGTGGTCGCAGCTCATCTGCGCCGGTTAGGGGTTTCAGTCTTCCCCTACCTCGACGACTGGTTGTTGAAGGCGGGCTCGCCCCAAACAGTCGTCCACCACCTTCAGATGACGGCGGACCTCCTGCACGAGCTGGGGTTTTCCATCAATGTGCCGAAATCACACCTGTGTCCCTCTCAAAAGCTCCTTTTCATCGGAGCGGTTCTCGACTCGGCGCAGTTTCGGGTTTATCCTCCGGAACGGCGGGTCCGGGATATTCAGGCTCTGATTCCCATCTTTCAGCCGTTGTCCCGGGTTTCGGTCAGGTTGACGCTGCGGCTTCTGGGGCTGATGGCCTCCTGCATCCTTCTGGTGCATCACGCCAGATGGCGGATGCAGGCTCTGCAGTGGGACCTGAAGTTTCAGTGGGCCCAGCATCAGGGCAACCTGTCCGACCATGTCCTGATCTCGGAGGGCACTGCGAGACAGTTGCAGTGGTGGCTTACGGACCGCGATTGGGTCAGGGGCAGATCCCTCTCCCTTCCCCAACCGGAGCACGTAGTTGTGACGGACGCGTCCCTCCAGGGCTGGGGAGGCCACTTGGGAGAGGCGGAGATCAGAGGCATCTGGTCTCCGGCGGAGTCCCGGCTCCATATCAACAGTTGGAGCTGCGGGCGATTCGCCTAGCACTGAAGGCATTCCTCCCCTTTGTCAACGGGAGTGTAGTGCAGGTGTTCACGGACAACACCACCGCCATGTGGTACTGCAACATACAGGGCGGTGTGGGGTCGTGGACCCTTTGCCAGGAGGCTCTGCGCCTCTGGCAATGGCTGGAACGTCAGGGCGTGACTCTGACGGTTCAACACCTGGCAGGTTCTCTGAACGCCAGGGCGGACGAACTCAGCCGTCGGTGCTCGGTGGATCACAAATGGCGTCTGAACTCGGACGTGGCGAGAGGCCTCTTTCTGCAATGGGGAGAGCCTTGGTTAGATCTATTCGCCACAGAAGAGAACGCGCAATGTCATCAGTTCTGCGCGTTGGAGTTTCCAGGACGGCACTCGCTCGGCGACGCATTTCGGCGCGAGTGGAGTTGCGGTCTGTTGTACGCCTTTCCGCCTATACCACTTCTGCCCAGAGTGCTGAAGAAGATCAGGCGCGACCGGGCCCAAGTTATCCTTGTGGCTCCGGACTGGGCTCGAAGATACTGGTATCCCGAGCTACTCAGCATGTCAGTCGGTCCCTCGATCCGCCTGCCCCTTCAGGAGGACCTTCTGTCGCAGCAGCAGGGGACGGTCCTCCACCCGAACCTGTCCAGCCTCCACCTCCATGCGTGGAGATTGAGCGGCGACAGTTGAGGCCATTCGACTTGCCTCCTGAAGTCTGTGATGTGATTCTGGCAGCCAGGCGTCCCTCCACAAAGTCGGTATACGCCTGCCGGTGGAACAGATTTGTGGCATGGTGCACAGCAAAGGCTGTGGATCCCCTTTCTGCCCCTCTTTCCGAGGTTCTCCTCTTCCTTCTTTCTCTTGCCCAGCAGGGCTCTGCTCTGGGCACTATCAAGGGCTACCTTTCTGCCCTTTCCGCCTTCTTAAGGCTTCCTGATCAGCCATCCTTGTTCAAGTCCCCTATTGTACTGAGATTCTTGAAAGGCATCACGCACATGTATCCACCTGTCCCGTTCGTGATGCCTCAGTGGGACTTGAACCTGGTTCTGACATTCTTGATGTGTGCTCCCTTTGAGCCGCTTCATTCCTGTCCTCTCCGTCTTCTCACTTTAAAGACGGCCTTCCTGGTTGCCATCACCTCTGCCAGGAGAGTGAGTGAGCTCCAGGCTCTTTCTGTTAAACCTCCTTTCTTGTCCGTTCATCCTGACAAGGTGGTTCTTAGAACTAGACCTTCTTTCCTGCCCAAAGTAGTTTCTGCTTTTCATATCGGGCAGTCCATCACCTTACCCTCCTTCTTCCCGCCTCCGCATCCTTCGAAAGGTGAAGAGCGGCTCCATCGTCTGGACCCAAAACGTGCGCTTTCATTTTATATGGATCGCACACGCCAGTTCCGGGTGGATGACCAACTGTTTGTTGGCTACGTGGGTGAGAAGAAGGGAAGGGCGGTACAGAAACGAACCATCTCTCAGTGGGTCGTCCTGTGCATCAAAGCATGCTACTCTTTGGCTCGGAAGGAGCCTCCTGTTGGGCTGAGGGCCCATTCCACTCGGGCCACGGCGGCTACTACTGCCCTGGGCCGGGGAGTCCCTTTGCAGGACATTTGCCAGGCGGCTACGTGGGCCTCGCTGCACACCTTTGCGAGGCATTACTGCCTGGACAGTCAAGTCCGGAGGGACGGCTTCTTTGGCCGTTCGGTCCTCCAGGATTTTCTGGTGTAGGATTGTATTGGTTCGCAGACCCACCACCGGGGTTGGTATTGCTTGGGTATCTATTCTAAGGTAAGGAATCTAATACTAACCTGTTTCTTTCAGATGAACAAGTTACTTACCTTCGGTAACGATATATCTGTAAGAAACAGTAGTTAGTATTAGATTCCTTACCGCCCCACCCAACCTCCCCGTTCTGCGAACTGATACCTAGGGTTAAGGACATCCCTTTCAGGGCCCTAGTTTCATATGGCACCAGTGTTAGTTCTCACATGGCTCTGCGTGTTCTGGCGCGGAAAAGCTGTGTGCAAAGAACTGACGTCAGCGCGCGGAGGCGGCGTCTATATACTCCAGCGACGTCACGACGACGCGGAGCCGCAGGGGACGCCTGCAGACGACGCCTACCGACGCGCAGGGGTACTGCTACGCAAAAGTTTCCGGATCCAGACTGACGCCTGGGGATATTCTAAGGTAAGGAATCTAATACTAACTACTGTTTCTTACAGATATATCGTTACCGAAGGTAAGTAACTTGTTCTACAGGTATTGGGTTTGGTGCATTGTGGAGGGCATACAAGAAGTGAGGAAGTGCCTTCAACTTAAAAAGCGCCGCTCTCCCTAAGAGTGTTAGTGGGAGCGGTTTCCAATGCTATAATCTGTTTTTAACCTCTCTAAGGGTGGGAGGAGATTCATTTTATTGGCTAGGGAGGTGTTGGTCATGGCGATTTTGTCCAGGTATTTTAACCCATCTGCCACCACCCGGATCTCGTAGTTTTGAGGCATCTTCGGTGGGGCGCCACATAAAATAAACATTAGTGATTGCTCCAGTATTGGAACTTTCATAGATTCCCATTGTGTGTATCATTCCACGTCGTCGAGATGGGAGTCCCCGGTAAATAAAAAAATACCATAGAAAAAAGTTTTTAAAAAAATAAGGCCTTGGCTTAATCTCATTTTGTAGCATATCCACCTCTTTTTGTAAAAGAGACAAAATACAATAAATAGCCAATCAGAACAGCCTCACCCCCTTCCTGAGAGAACCTCAGAGCCTTAGATGTTCTACTGCACATTGTGCAAGGGTGTCTCCTCTGAGCTCTGCTCAATTTTTCTTTTTTCATCACTTCAACTCTAAACTTCAAGCACCATGTCAGACAAGGAGAAGAAGGCTCTTTTCAAAGCTTGTGCCACCTGCTCCAAGAAGAGACTTTATGTGGAGGACAAACATAAAGACTGTATTTATTGTTTGTATCCTGACCACAAGGCTACTGACTGCAAAATCTGTTGGAGCTTCTCCACCAAGACCGTACGATACCGTGAGGGACAACTGCTCACTTGGCTTCAGAAACTAAAGTCACGGAAAGATCCTGTCTCCAGTGAAAGTGATGATGCTTCATCGGCTACTTCTTCTAGGAGGTCTCAAAAAAGGGGTAGGTCTTAACCTACTACTTCTTCAGACCCCCCTTCCAAAGCCCTACAAAAGAAGGACTTGTTCCAGAAGTGGCACCTGAGAAGAAAACAGGCTTGGTGCCTTCTACAACTTCTCTTTCCTCTGAGAAGGCTAAAACTCTTAAAAAGCCAGCTTCAGTCCCACCTGAGGGTAAAGCCGAGAGATAAGTTCGCTCGTGCACGACAACAACATTGATTCCGTCGACGACGGCTTCAGCAAATTTACCGGCGTTTACTTTGGCTCCGTCGACGGGCTCGTCGACGAGAGTTTCCTCATCTCCAAAAGCTTTCAAGGGATCAGCGTCGACTGCTTCGTCGACGTCACGCGCTGATTTGCAATTCACCTTAACGTCGACATCTGCTCTGACGACGTCGACGAGGCTGACGATGGTGATGGTGTCGACGGCGACCACATCGACGACAGCTTCCAGCTTAATCATGATGGGTCTCGACGACAATGGCCCTCTCCCTGTCGACTATTCAAACATTGTTGTCGACGGCTCTGTTGATGATACAAAAAGTGGCAATTTTGATACGGAGACGTCGCATTACACCAGAGATGACTTCTCCCCGAAAAGTGACAACTCTTCCTCCAGCTCTCCTTTTAGAAGAGGAGTTTTCTGAAGATGATGACGGTCCTTACGGTGCTGCAGTTAGCCCATCACAGCTGCATGTCAAATATCAGGACTCTGACTCAGAAGAGTACTACATGGAGCAACAACAATATGAGCCACAATTAAGATCTCATGAGCAAAATTAACAGGAGATGGTCTGTATGCCATCTTCCCTCATTACGGACTTGTAGTTCATGCTCCCTGATTACAGAAGGAGATTTCCTACGCAATCTCCTGCCCAGGAATCGGTACAAGGGCCTCCTACTCCACTTGCTCATCCGGTTACACCTCAACTTCCTCCTCAAACTACGTTGCCGGAGTTGCCTGAACCGCAACAAATGGCGGTTACTGTCCAGAATGATACTTCTGATGATGACCAGGTGACAAAGGCTATTCAGGATCCTGACAGGGAATGGGATGATTACATAATTCCGGATCCCACCTCTCTCGTTCTGGAGCCAGTGGATTCCCCCCTGAGCCCCCCCTTTCCCAGATATTGGGGGATTTCATAATCTAATGGAGAGAGCTTCTAAGTGTTTCAATCTGCCCATTCTATCTGTGCAGTCGGAATGTTTCCTACATGACTTTAAAGAACCATATAGAAAGTCAGTCCGCTCTATCCCTATCGTGGGTCACGTCTGGAATGAAGGGCTCAAGGTCATGAAGTCTCCTGCCACAGTCATACCTGTGCTTCCTCGTCTGGAAAAGAAGTACAAGGCCCCGGAGGGCCGCCCCGCTTGTCTTGTCAGCCAGCCTAAACCGGATTCCGTAATTTCTCTAGCGGCCCAGAGAAAGTCAAAAAATACGGCAGCCCCTCTCACTACACCACCAGATAAAGTGGGCAGGCGGTTGGATAATGCTGGGAAGAGGTTCTCTTCTATGTCTAGCCTCCTTGTCAGAGCAGCCAATGCCTTGGCTAATCTCTGAAGGTATGATCGCCAGATGTGGTGTGATCTGTCTCCTTATCTGGACCAGCTGCAGGAAGACTCTAAAGTGGAAGCTAAGGAGATCCTCCAGGAGGGAGAGAGAACATCTTGGGAGATAATTGACTGCACAATGGATATTGGCACTTCAACTTTCTGTTCCGTAGCGGGGGCAGCAGTCCTTCGACGCCAAGGCTGGCTTCGTGCCACTTGGTTCCGGCCTGAAGTCCAAAATAAAATCTTGGACCTTCCCTTTGACGGTGAAGCACTCTTCGGAAAGCACATTGATTATGCAGGATATAAAAAAAGGACGCAAACTGCAAAATACCTTGGGCCTCTTCAATACCTCAAGGTCCCCTTTCGTTGAGCTTAGTGGTAGAGTCTTTCCCTCCTACAGAGGCGGATATCAGCAGCAGTGCTATTCCTCGTACTCGCTGCCTTCTCCATCATACCGGCTGCAATATTCTCAGCGACAAGGCCAGTTGTCGTCTTTCTCTCGGTCATCATCTAGAGGACGACAGGAGTGCCAGGGGAGAGATTCCTCTAAGCCCCAGTAGCGGGCTCTTGGCTCTTCCTACTCTTCCTTTGTCCCCTGTAACACCAGTGGGGGGGAATGATATCTCCATGCTTTCACAACTGGCAACTAATAGCATCAGATTGATGGGTTCTGAATATAGTTCTGTCAGGCCATACACCTGAATTTCAACATCAACCACCATCCAAAGCCCCTCGTGTCACCGAATCCAGACATCTACATCTTCTAATTTTAGAGGCACCCAAACTACTCCTCAAAGAAGCGATGGGACCGGTCCCTCGATCCCAATGGGGAGAAGGATTCTATTCCGGTTCTTTCTTGTTAAAAAAAACGTAGACAAATGGCGCCCTATTTTTGACCTGAGGGAGCTAAATACCCATCTCATCAAGCTCTCGTTTCGGATGGTCTCCTTACAGGACAATTTTGCGGCTCCTCAATCCGGGAGATTACATGGCCACTCTGGACCTCGAAGACGCATACTTTAATGTCCCCATCCACCCTGCCCACAGGAAGTTTTTTACGCTTTACAGTAGCTAAGAGCCACTTTCAATTCAAGGTCCTGCCTTTCGGACTCAGATCTGCTCTGTGGATTTTCACATTTCTCAGGGAACAGAAGCTCGAGGTCTTTCCTTACATCATGCAGCGGAAGAGGCTGTTAGGACATGTACACAACTCTTCTATCACCTGGGACTCCAGCTCAACACAGAAAAGCCAGTCCTAAGCCCGTCCAAATCGGCCCGGTTGTTGGGGACCTTTCTGGACACATCTTGCTGCAAGGCGTTTACTTCAAAGGAAAGACCGACAAAGCTGATAACATCGGCTCGTCAGTTGCAATGAAGAGGGTCACTTTCAGTTCGCCTCTACAAGTCCCTTCTGGGGTCAATCTCGTCCTGCATTCCTTTAATTCCCCATTGCAGGTTGCGTATGCGCCCCCTCCAGGAATAACTGGATTTGCAGTGGCTCCAGGCAGAATGCTCTTTCGAAGACAAGATCACAATCATGCAGCCTAAGAAAGAGGCTGCAACGTGGTGGACGATCAAGGACAATATATCTGAGGGTCTCACCTTCAAGCTCACCCCAGCTCCTCTGATAATAACAACAGATGCCTCACTAGAAGGCTGAGGAGCAGTCTTACAAGACCTTCAGGTAAGCGGACACTGGCTGCCCCAGCATCGCCTACTCCACATCAATCTGTTGGAGCTCAGGACGATTCGTCTAGCCTTGCAGGCTTTCCTTCTACGGATTTAACAATCCTCTGTACTGGTCTGTACGGACTTGACGACGGCCATGCATTACGTAAACAAGCAGGGAGGTACAAGGTCTCGTCGACTATCCAAAGAGGCTCAGGAAATTTTGGAATGGGCGATACAGCAGTAGGTATCGCTCTCAGCAGAGCATCTTCCAGGTGTCCTCACCAAGACAGAGGACACACTCAGTCGCCTGGAATCAGTGAGCCACAAGTGGGAATTAGACCACAACATTCTGGAAGAGATTTTCTATCTCTAGGGCACTTCGTCTATAGATCTCTTTGCCACTCCAGAGAACAAAAAATGCTGACTCGACAGAATCAGGCATCACCATCCTGGTTCGTTGGGGAATGCGCTTTCGATGGCCTGGTCAGGCGCCTTTGTTTATGCTTTTACTCCGATCCCACTAAGCCCAAGACTTCTCGGAAGCTCAAGGCGGAACCCTGCAGAATGATTCTGGTAGCCCCGGTGTGGCCCTGCCAGTTTTGGTTTACGGAGCTTCTGCTACTCTCCCTGGACCGTCCAGTTCATCTGCGCCCAATTCCTTCCCTGCTAACTATGTCCCAGGGCCAGGTAGTACATCCGGGTCCAAGATCTCTTCAGTTATCAGCGTGGCTCCTGTGCACTGAGAATAACAGGATCTAAATATCGCGTCTGAATGTAGAGAGGTGCTTGCTCAAGCTCGAGCTCAGAGTACAAATAAGAAAGATCGCTTAAAATTGAATCGTTTCTGCCTTTGGTGCCGTCAAGAAAACTCATCCTTGCGCTTCTGCTACTCATCAAATTTTGCTGTACATTCTAGCATTGGCTAAATCAGGTCTCGCTCATTCTTCTATCAAGGTGCACCTTGCGGCCATCTCTAGATTCAGACGGACTTCCTCTGGACTTTCCCTCTGGTTGGCAAGAATGGTGAAGCATGTCGCGTGCTGATGACACCCAGCTGATACTCTCCCTCACCAAGGACCCCCACACCGCCAAAACCAACCTTCACGAAGGAATGAAGGCTGTTGCTGAATGGATGAGGAACAGCCGACTGAAGCTGAACTCGGACAAGACGGACGTCCTCATCCTCTGATCCAACCCTTCGGCCTGGGACGACTCCTGGTGACCGACCGCACTGGGAACTGCTCCAACACCCACCGACCACGCACACAAGCTAGGGGTCATCCTCGACTCCACCCTCTCCATGACTAAACTGGTCAACGCCGTCTCTTCCTCCTGCTTCAACACCCTCCGCATGCTTCGTAGGATCTACAAGTGGATCCCCACTGAAACGAGAACAGTCACCCAGGCCCTTGTCAGCAGCAGGTTGGACTATGGAAACGCCCTCTACGCAGGAGCCTCGGCCAAACTCCTGAGACTGCTCCAACGCTTCGAGAACGCCTCTGCACGCCAGATCCTCGACATCCCTCGCCGCAGCCACATTACACCCCACCAGAGAGACCTGCACTGGCTCCCGGTCAACAAGACGATAACCTTCACGCTCCTCACCCACACGACTCAGCTTCTACACCCCCACCCGCCAGCTCCGCTCCGCCGATCTCGCCCTCGCTACTGTCCCCCGCTTCCGGAGAGCGACCTCAGGCGGCAGATCGTTCTCCCACCTCGCCGCCAAGACCTGGAACACCCTCCCCATCCACCTACAGCAGACCCAAGACCTGCTGACCTTCAGAAAACTCCTCAAGACCTGGCTTTTCGAGCAGTAGCAGCATCCCCCACCCCAGTGCCTTGAGACCCTCACGGGTGAGTAGTGCGCTTTACAAATGATATGATTGATTGATTGATTGATTCTTAAAGGACTTTTTTGAGTTTTCCCACCAGTCAGGCCTCCACCTCCTCTTCTATGGCAGCTTAACTTAGTTCTTACTCAACTCACGAGGCTGCCTTTTAAACCGATTGATAGGGCAGACCGTAAATTCCTCTCATGGAAAGTGGCCCTCCTTCTCACCTTAATATCTGCCAGAAGGGTGGGTGAACTGCACGCTCTCACTATTCAAGAACCGTTCTTACAGTTTAAAAGAGAAAGTTTGATTCTGAGAACAAATCCCAAATGAATCCCGAAGGTTCCTTCGGACTTTCACTTGAATAAACCAGTTATTCTGAAATCCTTTTTTCCTCGACTCACTACTCCAGCGGAGAGGGCTCTACACTCTCTGGACGTTCAAAGATGTCTGAAGTTATATCTTCAATGTACCAACGACTTCAGAAGATCAACACCGCTCTTTGTGGCTTTCAGTGCTCCTTGCAAAGGTTTCCCTCTTTTAAAGCAGGGTATTGCTCAATTGATTGCCAGTACGATCAGATATTGTCACCAATCAGCTGGCAAGGGGTGGGTCCGTGCGCACTCTAGGAGAGCTGTGTCTTCTTCAGTTGCTCTCTTCGCCGGAGTGCTATCAAGGACATTTACAGAGCAGTGACACGAACCAGTGTCCATACCTTCACAAGGCATTAGTGCTTGGACTCCTCCACGCGTAGTGAAGTTGTGACGTTGCAGTGGGACAGGCAGTCCTGAGGAACCTCTTTCAATGAGTTGTGAGCTTTCCCTTCCAAGTCTCCTTCCTTTTTATTGGCTATTCGCACATTTTGTAAATCTAGATGCTTTTATTATTTCTTCTCTGATGTTCAATTACTGTTCTATTGCTATTTTTCTATGGATAATTTGTATCTTGACTGAACATGATGCATCTTGCAAGATTTTATAACGTATTGTTACACAAAATGTGCGTTCTGACTGCAAGCTATTCTGATACAAGCAATGGGAATCTATGAAAGTTCCAATACTGGAGTAAGAAAACAAGTTACTTACATGTAACTTTGGTTCTCCAGTATTGGTAACTTTCAAAGATTACCATGTGCCCACCCTCCTCCCCTGGGAAAGCTCAGGATTCAGCATATTCTGTTACACTGTTACACAACGGCTACGAATATCTGAGGCTCTCTCAGCAAGGTTCCATGGGGTGAGGCTGTTCTGATTGGCTATTCATTTTATTTGGTCTCTTTTACAAAAAGAGGTGGATATGCTACAAAATGAGATGAGGTCTAGGCCTTTTTTTTACCCTTTTCTATGGTGTTTTTTATTTACTGGGGACTCCCATCTCGACAACGGGGAATGATACAAGCAGTGGGAATCTATGAAAGTTACGAATACTGGAGTACCAAAGTTACAGGTAAGTAACTTGTTTTCTTTTGTCCAGTCAAACGTATATCCAGACATGCGGCCAAAGCATAAAAGTATGTTTTCCGCATAAAGTGATATCCTGTCCTCCCACTGATCCGACCAACTGAGGCCCCGCAGCAGTGGGGTCCATTCGTATCCAGGCGGCTAAGGGTTCCAACACTATGGCGAAAAGGAGAGAGGATAACGGACATCCCTGGCGGGTGCTGCGCCGGGAAGTCGCACGAGGTCTCTCCATTGACTGCAACCTGAGCCAGGGGTTCAGAGTAGAGAAGCCGGACCCAGTGAGAAATTTCGGTCCAAAATCGAATTTTGCCACCACGATGAAGAGATCTGGCCACTCAACTGTATCGAACACCATACGACGAGCATCCAGTGGAAGAATGATAGTGTCTTCCTGTATTTGTTTTGCTCTGCTAATTACTCCTTGCAATCTTCGTAGATTTCGAGCCGTGTTTCTTCCTTTCAGAAACCCTGATTGATCTGGATCTATTAGCCTAGTGATTACTTGCATTAGTCGGGATGCCAGTAGTTTAGCTAAAATCTCAGTTTCAGCATTTAGGAATGAGATGGGTCTATAGGAGGCAAAATCTCCTGGGGGCTTCCCTGTTTTATATATGGATTCTTGGACTGGCGCTAGCCTCCACGCAACGTTTCGATTCGAAGAAATATTATTCACAATTGGTGACTGGAAGATTTCCCGAAACTGATGCTACTGATTCGGACCGGTTTCTTGAAATTATCGTCATCAACCTGATTTTTCCATGATTTGTTGATCAGTGACATTCCCGCCATCTATTTAAGCGGATTTGACCAGACCTCCACGATAAGGACTAATCGTGGTAACACCGATTATAGAAGGGTCCTCTTTTCATATGCAATATCTACTGTCCTGAAGATGGTCTGATGGACTGACGCCACCGAGACCGAAACGTCGACTCCACCATCTATTTCTGAGATATTTGTTGGTCTTTAGTGACTATTATTCTCATCAGGGGATATGTCATTATTGATTTCATTGGAATAGACGTCTTTCATGACTTGTTGGATTAATTTGATTTTACCTCTCCATGAGTTATTGCTGATTTGATTGTTCATGTGTACTCTTTTTAATCAACTACCTATATATAAAAAAAATTATATTTCCAAACAAAAACGATATTCCCGTGTTTTTGTGCTCTTGAATTTCATTTGTTGTTGTTGTCAAAGGACACTTGGGTGAATGTTCTAATGAGACTCACCCTGAGAATAATTTTAGAACAGTTATTCATTGAATTTCTTTGAAATAAAACCCCTTGTAGGCACTCCTTACCCATCATTGCCTGTAGTTTAGGCGGACTTTATACGCTGATGATATTGATGGGCGTTTCCTCCCAGGATCCCGATACTGCTAAATAGCTGCCCTGCTTTTAGATTCAAGAGGAGTTTACTTGGAATGCCAGAGTTTTCCTGACCAATATTCCCACCCGCAGGACCCAGATGTGTGGCTTGCATGTGCCAGCATTTTATATCCTCGTTTGTCTAGCGCTTAGCCTTCGTTTAAGGTTTAATTTTGTTCAGGGGACCCTTCATCTGAGCGGTTCTGGACGAAACGCGGTTTCAAGTTTATCCTTCCGACCAGCGAGTCCGGGATATTCAGGCTACGATTCCACTCTTTCAGCCTCTATCCCGGGTTTCAGTCTGGATGACCCTCCAGCTTCTGGGCCTGATGGCCTCCTGCATCCTGCTGGTGACACGCGCCAGTTGTCATATGCGGGCTCTGCAGTGGGACCTGAAGTTCCAGTGGGCACAGCATCAGGGCAACCTGTCCGGTGCATGATTGATCACGAATGGCGTCTAAACTCCGACGTGGCGCAAGGTCTCTATCTGCAGTGGGGAGAGCCTTGGTTAGATCTATTTGCCACCGAAGAGAATGCACAATGTCATCAGTTCTGCGGGTTGGAATTTCCAAGGCAGCACTCGCTCGGAGACGCTTTTTGTCACGAGTGTTGCTTCGGTCTGTTGCACGCTATTCCACATATACCATTACAGCCCAGCGTGCTGAAGAAATTCAGGCGTGACCGGATCCAAGTCATTCTTGTGGCCCCGAACTGGGGCCACAAGAATGCTACCAAGGCTTTATCCTTGGTAGCAGAGAGGAAGAGAAAGCGTCGGGCTGAGATGACTAGGTTGGAAGGCGAAGTGCTGAGAAAAGAGGAGAGGGTGGCCAGTAGGTCGACACCGGAAGATATTCACTGCATGAAGCTATGTCAGGAAGAATATAGGAGCCTGGCCAGAGATATTCAGAGTAGAATATATGAGCACGGTGACAAAGCGGGCAAATTGATTGCGTGGCTTGAACGCGAGGAAGTGGCATCAAGGTGGGTACCCGAGATAGTAGGAACAGACTCGGACATAGTGACGGACCCACAGGCAGTCGCTGACACCTTTTTAGAATATTACAAGAGTGTATATACCTCTGGCAGCGGATTTACGGAAGCTGAAAACAGTGAAATGATTAAAGATATTGTAATGCCAGGATTAGCCGCAGATGATAAAGACTATTTAGACTCCCCCCTCACGGATGATGAAGTGGCACGGGCAATCAGGGGGATAAAATCAGGTAAAGCAACTGGCCCCAATGGGATACCGAAAGAGTTGTATAAACTGAATTCTCATAAACTTACCCCGTATGTCCGTGCTATGTTAGTTGAGAGCAAAAAGAAAGGCCAGCTTCCTTACGACCAGCAAATATAGTGGTCATACCTAAGCCGGTTAAACCCAGCACACAGTGCTCTTCGTATAGGCCCATCTCCCTTCTAAATGCAGAGCCAAAAATTTTGGCAAACTGCTGGCTACTAGATTGGTCAAGGTGGTCACAACCCTCATACACCCAGATCAATCCGGCTTTATGCCGCGCCGAAATACGGCACTGAACCTGAAGAGGTTGCATGGAATTATTGGGGGTGCTTCGGAAATACTGAAACCGGCAGTGTTGGTGTCTGTAGATGCTGCTATGGCATTTGACCGGGTTGAATGGAACTATCTTTTTGCGAAGCTGGGTTTTAGAGAAGAGTTCATTGGGTAGGTGCGGATATTATACGCTAATCCCCTAGCCAGAGTGGTTGTTAATAACTGTCGATCGAACGATTTTTCATTGGAGAGGGGCACGAGACAGGGTTGCCAGCTGTCCCCGCTGCTCTTTGCGCTGGTGCTGGAGCTGCTTGCGGCGTGGGTCAGATGGGACCGATCGATACGGGGCTTGAGGTGGACGCCAGGCTGGGAGGATAAAATCGCGTTATATGCCGATGATATTTTGCTATACCTTACCAACCCCAGAGCGTCTTGGATTTGTTTCCTGGACGTGCTTGCCATTTTTGGTAGATATTCTGGTTTCACTATCAACTGGTCGAAGTCGGTGCTTTTTGTCCTTGCGGGCAAGCCCCCTGTGGTTCCACAGTCGTGCCCCATTCAGATAGTCGACAGGGTTTAACTACTTGGGTATTTATATAACGCTAGACCCAAAACTTGGATACACCAATAATTTGGTCTCCCCCTTGAGCAAGTTTCAGAAAGATATGGAGCGCTGGAAAGCCCTGCCCCTTTCATTACTTGGAAGGGCGACGTTATTTAAGATGATGGCCTTGCCCAGATTTTATACGCATTACAGAACTCGATGGACCCGGTGCCGGTCTCTTTCAAACAGATGCCGGTCTCTTTCAAACAGATCGAAACGCTCCAGAGACAACTTCTCTGGGACGGCAGACCCCGTATAGCTTTTGTGAAACTAACTCCCCCGTGGTATGACGGGGAAATTGGACTCCCGGATATACGAAAGTATTATTGGGCGTCACAGTTGGCAGCGGTGAATCATGTGGTCTGTGGTCCCCCTGGAGACCCGGGATACGCTATGGATCGCGGGCTGGCACCTGGGGGGAGATATTAACAGAGCTTTATACGCCAAGCCAGGGCGATGCGAGTTGACAGGCCCAACAGCACATGCGGTGCAGGTGTGGCACGCAGCTAATAGGCATTTGGGCTGGGAGGGAAAAACTGACTTTAGCAACTCCTCTGTTTAGTTCGGAGAGCTTGTGGAAAACCAAGGGGTTTGACAAGTGGGACCTTATAGGGATTGCCCAGATAAAGGATATGTGGGGAGGAGGGTAGATACATACGTTTGACTTTCTTAAGCAACAGTATAGTATGCATGATAATGAACATTTTAGATACCTACGGTGAGACATGCCCTCCTTGCTCATGTGCCCTGGGGTGCCACGCTTCCAGAGGCCTCCCCTCTCGAAGATCGAATACTTGATGGGCACCTTCCCGAGAAGACTATCTCCTTAATATATAAGAAATTAGTTAATAATATGGAGGACCCGTTGGGTCAAATCAGAGGACAGTGGAATGAAGACAGGTGGACGATGAGGATTGGGTTGCGGCTATCTCCTCCCCGAGAGTGGTGGCGATTCAGATGAGGCTTTGCTTAGTGCAACTAAAGATCTTGCACAGATCATATATTACAGGACCCCGGTTGGTGCGTATGGGGCGAGCGGAGAGTGGAGATTGCAGGAGGGAATGTGGAGAACCCGGCACTTTCATACATATTCTTTGGCATTGTGGGGTGATCCAGGCATACTGGATGAAAATCCATGACGAGATGAGAGGTATTGGGGGGGACATGTGTCTGGAGGCTTGAAGGTGTCTGTTGAATGTGTGAGAACCTACAGATCTGAATGAGAGCCAGAAGCAATGGGCTACACTTGCATACATGGTGGCGAAACGTAATATAGCTCAGCTATGGGGTGTGAGTCTGCCGCCCCGGATTTCCAGATGGGCCGAAGACATGGACTGGTGTATGTTCAGGGAAAAATCTGTATATGTGGCCAGGGGGTGCCCAGAGAAATGGGGGAGGGTCTGGGGGGTGTGGAATAGCCACCGGGGAGATATCTGTGAACCACCGACGCCGCAATTGGTTTCGGAGGCGCAAGAATCCCCAGGATCCCACACTATGTAAATGATTGCAACTAATTATGTACATGTGACATTCGGACCAACATGATGAGAAAATGTGACTCACCTGATGCTTGTTTAAGTTATTGTGTAATGTCGTTTTTCCCTTTTTGTCAATAGAAAGAATCTTTAAAAAAGGCTCCGGTCTCACCCTCGCGCTCAGGTGCACACCAAGACACTGCTTCTACTGCCCCACCTTTGGGCCCTGCTAAGAAGCTAGCTAAGCCTTCTGGCGACTCGGGCTCGAGTCTTCCTCCCCACGGTGCCGGCGCACACCTACCGGCACCGAAAAAGACAACATCACCTACCATGCCGGCATCTAAACAATCGGCGCCGAAGCATTTCGCTAGTTCCTCGGCACTGAAACCCAGGTCGGAACCAAGCAAACATGCTTCGGATTCAAAAAGACCACCGGAACCGAAAAAACCATTGGATCTGAAAAACGCACCAGAACCGAGAAAACCATCGGAGCCAAAAAAACATCGGAGCCGAAAAAACCATCGGAGCCGAAAGATTCCTGCTTCTCCTGTTAAACACATTGCCAAAAAATCAAAAGAAGCTACTTTGGTGCCGAAACCTCCCTCCACACCAAAAGATTGGCCTGCACAGGACTTATTTCACCCAGACCCTGCACAAAAGTCACTGGTTAAAGATCCACTGGTCGATTAACTATAAGTTAAAAAAAAAAAGACCACTGGATACACCTGCACTGTCTCCTCATCCAAAAAAGGACATGGCTACCTCTCCTTTCAGAGTTCCTTCCCCTTCTCCTCCACCTGTGCCCCTACCACAACACTCCCCTACATCCTCTATCATACCAGATGATGACAACAGGGATGATAGCTCCGATGATATTGGGGGTAATGCAGATAATCCATCTATTCCTCCAGGCTCACCTGACCAGTAGAATGATTATAACACCCCAGACATCCCAAATGTCCCTCAGGACGACATATACCCCTCTAGGCCTTCCCCACCAGAAGACACTATGGGCTTCAATCAATTAGTACACAGAGCTGCGCAGTATCATGGGGTGGGCATGCATACAGACCCTGTAGATGAAGACTTCCTAATGGATACCTTTGATAATGCACAAAGATCCTCATCCATTTTACCCATGCTTAAAGGAGTGATTAAGCATGCTCCTGAAGTCTTCAAAGACCCAGTTTGAACCTGCGAATAGAGAAGAAATATAAAGCCGCCCCTTCAGACCCAGCATATATTAAAGTCCCAGTACCACTAGACTCGCTTGTGGTTTCCAATGCACGCAAAAGATCAAATTCACAAACATCAGGTGAAGCTCCCCCACCAGATAAAGAGTCTAAGCTTCTTGACGGATCGGGGAAAAGAACTGAGTCTCAAGCAGCAAACATGTGGCGTATTGCCAATACACAATCATTATTGGCAAGATATGAAAGGGCACATCATGACAAATTAGAATCTTTAATGCAGCACCTCCCTGATAAGTACAAAGATAGAGCAAATGAGCTTATCCAAGAAGGAAAAAATATTACAAACACCTCCATTCGTTGTGCACTTGATGCAGCAGACACTGCCTCCAGAGCAGTTAACACCAGTGTTTTGTTGCGTAGACATGCCTGGCTACGCATATCTGGGTTCAAACCTGAAGTCCAAAGTGCTATACTTAACCAACCCATCGATGAGCAACACTTATTCGGACCCAATGTAGATGTATCCCTTGAAAAGATGAAAAAGGATACTGATACGGCCAAATCTATGGGAGCCCTGCAGTCGCAGGCTCCCAGACGTTCATTTTGCCGCTCATCTTACAGAGGCGCCACCAGAGGATACTCTTCAGACACACCTTCTACCTCGTACAAAGCTCCCACACAATCCACCTATACTAGGGACTACCAAAGGGGTGGTTACAGAGGTAACAACAATAGGGACAGAGGTAAAAACAACAACTCCCGCTCTGCCTCTACCCCTGCCCAATGACTCCCCTCCCCTTCCCCCGCCCCATTCCACTCCTGTCGGGGGAAGACTACAACAACACTTACCAGCCTGGGAAAACATCACATCAGACAGGTTACTGTCTAGAACTAACATCCACACCCAGGCAGCGTCCAATGTCACAGGAACATTTGTCACTGCTCGGGCAGGAAGTGATGTCCTTCCTGCACAAAAATGCAATGGAAATAGTCCCAATGCATCAGAAAAACAAAGGAGTATACTCCCTATATTTCTTAATCCCAAAGAAGGACGGATCTCTAAGACCTATCCTAGACCTCAGACCTCTAAACATTTACATACAGTCGGATCATTTTTATATGGTCACACTCCAACAAGTCCTTCCGCTCCTGTTACAAAACTACTTCCTTGTCAATCTAGATCTCAAGGATGCCTACTTTCACATTCCTATCCACACAGCGCACAGAAAATATCTCAGATTTGTGCTGGACGGGCAGCACTACCAGTTCAAAGTGCTCCCATTCGGAGTCACAACCGCACCAAGGGTGTTTACCAAATGCCTAGCAGTGGTAGCAGCACACTTAAGAAGACAGCATATTCACGTCTTCCCATACTTAGACGACTGGCTCATAGAAGCCAGCTCATACAGCCAGTGTGTACAACACACTCACGCTACAATTCAACTGCTCCACGACTTGGGATTCACAGTAAATCACACCAAGTCACATCTGCAACCTTCACACACACAACAATATCTCGGCGCTACAATAAACACCCAACTAACATTAGCCTATCCCTCTCCAGCCAGGATAACAAGTGTACAAACTCTCCTAGCCAGATTCAAACTACAACACTCGCTTCCAGCTCGAGTGCTCATAGGAATGATGGCATCTTGCATATTTATAGTACATCACGCAAGACTAAAAATGCGTCCACTTCAAGAGTGCCTAGCACACCAATGGAACCAGGCTCATGGTCAATTAACAGACCTAGTGTTGGTAGACAGTCGGACTCATTGCTCTCTGCAATGGTGGAGCACCAAAAACCTTTCAAAGGGCCGACCGTTTCTAGAGCCAGTTCCTCAAATAATCATGACTACGGACGCATCGCTCTCCGGCTGGGGAGCTCACCTACTGCATCACACCATGCAACGCAGGTTGACACCGCAACAAAAGTTACTCCACATCAACCACTTGGAGTTACTAGCTGCTTTTCTAGCCCTAAAAGCACTCCAAAAACAAGTATCAGGCAAAGCTGTCTTAGTCCGCACAGACAACATGACAGCCATGTACTACATAAACAAACAGGGGGGAACACACTCTCTGCAGCTCTCTGTTAGCACAACAAATATGGAGATGGGCTATACCACTAAAGATCTTCCTCTTAGTCCAACACGTTCCAGGAGTACAAAACACCATGGCAGATTTGCTAAGTCGACAAACACAGCAGATCTACGAGTGGGAACTTCATCCGCAAGTTCTTCAACCGTTCTTTCAAATGTGGGGACAACCTCAGATAGACCTCTCCGCCACCCACGAAAACGCAAAATTTCCAAACTTCGCCGCCAGATATCCACACCCGCTGTCCAAAGGCAATGCGATATGGATGAACTGGTCAGGACAATTTGCGTACGCTTTTCCACCTCTCCCACTACTTCCGTTAGTGGTATGCAAGCTACAGCAACATTCCCTAACACTCATTCTAGTTGCTCCAACTTGGGCCACACAACCGTGGTACACCACGCTGCTGCAACTATCTGTGGTACCACACCAGAAACTAAGCTTATCACCACGCCTATTAGCACAGAACCATGGAGAGATCAGACACCCGGACCCAGCTCATCTCAACCTAGCGATATGGCTCCTGAAGTCATAGAGTTTGGTTACCTCAACCTTCCTCCAGAATGCATGAACGTTATTAAAGAAGCTAGACGTCCCACTACTAGAGCATGTGTTGGTGCTAAGTGGAAACGGTTTGTGATATATTGTCAAAACAACCACATAAATCCTTTGAATGTCTATTCAACACATCATAGGATATCAATTACACCTTCAAAAGTGTAATTTAGCCTACACGTCTATCAGACTACACCTTGCTGCCATTGCAGCAAATTTACAAAATAGACAAAACATCTATCTCTTTTTAGAGTACCTGCTATAAAAGCTTTCATGGAAGGACTACAAAGAATAATCCCTCCCAGAACGCCACCCTCACCACTGTGGAACTTAAACATTGTTCTCACACGGTTAATGGGACCTCCCTTTGAACCGTTACATAAATATGAATTGCAATTCCTAACTTGGAAAGTAGCTTTCCTAGTAGCTATTACTTCTCTCAGAAGAGTTAGTGAACTACAAGCATTTACCATTCAAGAAACCTTTCTGCAAATGCATCATAACAAAGTGGTTCTACGTACTAATCCTAAATTCCTTCAAAAAGTAATTTCACCATTCCATCTAAATAAATCTGTTGATCTGCCCGTATTTTTCTCGCAGCCACAAACAGTCGCAGAAAGAGCTCTACACAGTTTAGATGTCAAAAGAGCATTATTGTACTACATCGAAACAGCTTTTTGTGTCTTTTCCACCACCACATAAAGGCAACCCCATATCAAATTCGGGGATAGCTAGGTGGATTGTTAAATGCATACAAATATGTTACCAGAAAGCCAAACGTACGTTAACAATTCCTCCAAAAGCCCCTTCTACAAGGAAAATAGGGGCTTCAGTGGCATTCTCAGGGAACATTCCCCTAGATGATATATGCAAAGCAGCTACATGGTCTACACAGCGCACATTCACAAAACACTATTGTGTAGATGTGCAAACTAAACAACAAGCCACTGTGGGCCCGGCTGTACTAAAAACTCGGTTTCAAACAACTGCAACAGATATGGGTAGTCGCCGCTAAAGGTGGGTACTGCTATACAATTTATGCACAGTGTGTAATCTGCAGCTCATATGCCTCGAACGGAAAATGCTACTTACCAGTATGCATCTGTTCTTGACATGTAGAGCTGCAGAGTTGCACACGCCCACCCGCCTCCCCGGCTGCCTTTATCTGTTCCAGTATTATCTTAATTAGATACAAATCACATGGACATCACTACTTCTTGTACAGCTCCATCACTTCCCTAATGGCAAAAAACAATCGGGGGATGGAGCCGATGCCCATGTGCAGTATGATCCAAAGGAGGAGTCACCTGTCCTGTGACTTCCAAACACTTTTCTACAACAAAAACAAACTGCAAATATCCAGGCCCAACACTAGGTGGCCATCTATGCACAGTGTGTAACTCTGCAGCTCTACATGCCAAGAACAGATGCCTACTGGTAAATAGCATTTTCCATCTGTAAGAGACATTAGTTAGTGATTCCTTACCGCCCTGCACATCCTCCCCGTTCTTTGAACCGATTACTAGGGTTAAGGTCATCACCTACTAGGGCCCTAGTTTTATGCACCAATGGTCAGTTTTTTGCATGGCTCTGCATTACGGCGTGGAAAGTCGTGTTCAGAACTGACGTCAGCGCGCATGGGTTGCGCCTAAGTAGTCTGCGTGACGTCATCTCGGCGCATATGACAGCGACGGACGCGGAGCCGTACGACGCCACCTACTGACACGCAGGGGTACTGCTAAGCCAAACTTTCCAGATCCAGTCTGACGCCTGGGGATATTCTAGGGTAAGGAATCTATCACTAACTAAGGTCTCTTACAGATAGTACACAAGTAGTAACTTGTGCAACTGTATTGTTTTGTTCACGTACCTTAGACTCGCTAACTTTTATTTCTTGACTCCAGATGTCCACGCGGGCCGTTAAGCCTATCAACGCCATTGAGGCCTTCGGTTAATGGAAAGAACTCCATTTAAAAAAGCCCCCAGTCTGGAGCTAAATTTCCACACAGTGATCATCACCAGGTCTGCAATATTTGCCTATTGCCACAACACGAGGAGAAGGATTGCCAAGCCTCTGCTTTTTTCTGATAGAAAAAGACCGTCCGTGATCGCCCGGCTCGCCGACACTTCATGGCTTAATAAGCTGCACCAGTGCCAGAAGATATCTTCGATGAAGGCCCCGATGTTCCAGAGGCAGAGGATTCTGAGGATCTCGAGATCGTCTCCGAAGAGGATGACTCCGTGTCCGATGACATCACGCCAGGGCAACGAGTGAGTACAAAAGCCCCTACTACTGCCCCACCAGAAAAGCAGAAGGCTCTGGTCAAGACTTCGCCTGCAGGCCCTAGTCGAGACCAGCAGAAAACTCCAGAAGACTGGCCTCCGGGCCCGGCTCCGAAGAAAAAAGGAAATCTTTCCGGCAGCTCGGGACCAAGCAAGCCGCACATTATGAAATGAAAAAGAGGATTTTTTAAAGCGCGGTAGCTACCCTGAGGCGTCCTAGCGCTGTGAAGCAAACGCGTGAGAGAGGGCAGGTGGACCTGTTCTAGTCCTTAAACAGCTGGGTTTTGAGTCCTTTCCTCAAGGACAGCAAGTTGGATTCCCTACGTAGTTGGAGGGGTAGGGAGTTCCAGAGTTTGGTCGTATTGTAGGAGAAGGAGCGTCCACCACATCTGGCCCTCTTGACTCTGGGTACTGTGAGTAGGTAAGAGAGGGTGGATCTGAGCTGTCTATTTGGTTGGTATGGGGTGACCAGAGAGTGATTGATAGTGGCTCCAGATTTCCAGAGTGCTCGGTGTGCGATGCAGAGGGATTTGAATGCGATTCGGTTCTTGACGGGGAGCCAATGTAGCTTCCTGAGTTCTCTTTTAACTGATGTGTGGCGCGGGATCTGGAAAAGGGTGCGTGCCGCACAGTTCTGGACAACCTGCAGCTTGTTTAGAGTGGACTTTGGGGCTCCTAGGTAGAGGGCATTTCCAAAGTCCAAACGTGACAGGATTAAGCCTTGGATCATGATTTTTCTGGCATTGAACGGTAGGAGGGGGGGTAATTTTTCGTATGAGTCTGAGTAGGCCAAAGCAGGTGGCCGATAGTTTTGCTGCTTGGTGATTGAAGTTTAGGGATGTGTCCAGCCAGATGCCCAGGCTTTTAATTGAGTCCTTGGGCGCCGGAGGGGGTCCAAGGCATGAAGGCCAAAGATGTTTAATGTTGGGGTTGGGATGGTGACCTAATATTATTAGCTCGGTTTTGTCTCCATTTAGTTGGAGACAGGAAGATATCATCCAGGCGGTCACTGCCTCGAGGCAGTCCCTAAGATGACTAGGGGTGGTGTGGGGCTGACTCAGGGCCACCACTAGCTGAGTGTCGTCCGCATAGGTGATTATTTTTAGCCCGAAGGGGCGGACGATCTCAGCTAGGGGGCTCATGTACACATTGAAAAGCGTGGGGCTTAGGGAGGAGCACTGCGGCACACCACAATTTAGAGGTTTTTTGGCGGAGGCAGTGTCACCTTCGAAGAGTTGGAAGTATCGCTCCTTTAGGAAGGATGCGAACCAAGCGATTGCCAGCGATGAGACTCCTAGGTTGGATAGTCGTTGTAGTAGTATGCTGTGGTTTACAGTGTCGAAGGCGGCACTTAGGTCTAATAGAATAATGGCTGCTGTGCCTCCGTGATCTTCCGTGCCTCTTCTATCACATGGATAAGGGCAGTCTCTGTTCCGTGCATGGGTCGAAAGCCCGTTTGGGTGGAGTCGAGTAGCTGGTGGGTCTCTAGGAATTCTGTCAGAGTCTTGTTAACGTGTTTTTCCAAGATCTCACTGAGCCAGGGCAGCAAGGATATGGGTCGATAGTTCCCTGGGATATTGGGGTCTAGGTTGGGTTTATTGAGGAGTGCTCTAACCATGGCCCATTTCCAGGGGGGCGGGACAGTTCCTGTGGCTAGTGAGGAGTTAAGGAGTTCTAGGATAGTGGGGAGGATGTGCGTCATGACTGCCAGCAGAGATCGTGGTGGTGCTGGGTCATTGGGGGATCTGGATTTTACAGGGTGCATTATGGATTGTAGTGAGGGTAGGTCAAGTGGGGGAAGGATCGCAAGTGTAGCTTGATTTGGAGAGAATGGCTGTGATTCGGAGGGAGGGGTCAGTGGAGTTGTTGGAATTGGGGCTTGTGTGTGGGGGAAGGAGGTGAAGATGTTTTGTATTTTGCTATGGAAGAATTCTGCCAGGTCGTCGCAGCGTGCTTGGGGGTTAAGGGGGCTTGAGGTTTTTCTGGTGGTTTGAGGAGAGATTTTGCGATTTTGTAGTTTTCTCTGGGTTTGGATGCAGCTGCATTGATCTTGTTCTCGTAGAAACTGTCCTGCGCTGTTCTGATCTCATTTTTGTACGTTTTTATTGCGTCCCTGTATGCCATTTTTATAGGGAGGGAGTAGTCTAAACGCCAGTGTCTCTCTAGTTTTTTACATTGACATTTCTTTTCACGTAGGTCTTGGGAGTACCAGGGGGCGGTCTTAGTGGTGCCTTTTGGATTTGTGGCAATAATGGGGAGAACGGAGTCTAAGGAGTAAGAGATCCACTTGTTGAAGTTGTTATTGGCTGAGGAGGGATCCGCATTATGTGGTGGTTTGAGGGAGTCTAGAGATAATGTCCATTCTGCTAGGGGAAGTTTGACCAGTTGCGTTCCTTCCGGGTGGCTGTATTGGTTGCCTGGTAGGGGGCTGGGCAGCTCCAGGAGGCCGGAATTAGACAGTGGTCAGTCCAGGGCAGGGGCAGAGGATTTCCTGCCGAGAGACCTGGACAGTTGGTGAAGATAGGGTCTAGGAGGTGACCTTTAGAATGGGTAGGTTCTAGCACTAGTTGTTGGAGCTGCAGTGCAGCCAGACTAGAGATTATTTCTAAGGTATCGTCTGCGGCATTATCTAGGTGGATGTTCAAATCTCCCAGAAGGGTAAAATTGGCTGAGCTACATACTAGGTTGGCTATGGAGGATGATAGGCAGTCAAGGAACTGCCCCTGAGTTCCAGGGGGACGATAGATAAGTATTCCAGATAGAGTAGTTGTGGGGGAAAAGTCTAACGTGAATGAAAGGCTTTCACAATTGGGGATAGGGTGAGGGGAACTGCGGCAGCTGTAGCAGTGTTTGTAGATGATCGCCAAGCCGCCCCCTCTTCCAGTTGTGCGGTCTGCTCGTACCATTTGGTATCCTTTAGGTAGTGCCTGGACGATGTCGGGATCTGAGTTGGGGTGGAGCCAGGTTTCGGTTAGGAATAGGGCGTCAAGAGTATATTCTTCTAATACGAGTGAGATCTCGGTTGTGTGTTTTGGGAGGGATCTGCAGTTTAGAAGGAAGATACTTTGCAGTGTATTTTTATTTGGGGGGGACGAGGGAAGGCTGGAGTGAGGGCATGTTAGGTTCAGATGTAATGGGTTGCCGTTCGCGGAGCAGATAGGGACTCTTCCTCTGAGTTTGTGTAGTGCGTCTGAGCTGTATCTACTGGTTGTGATAGATGGAGGGGCAGGGGTTGTCGCCCCTAGCCCCGGTCGGCCGCGGACGGGCGCAGACGGGCTTGCCTTTGGCGCGCCTTCCGTGCACCAGCGGCGCGCGTCCGCTGCGTGGGACAGCTGGCATCCGATTGAAGTAGAGGACGGGGCTCTAGGTCACGTGACTGTCGGAGCTCCGCCTCTCTGTCTCACCGGTAGTCGGGCAGGAAAAGGGTTCGAATGCTACGTCACCCTCCACATCAATCTGGCGGTTAACCAGGGTGCGTACAAGTGGGGTTATTAAAAAGTAAGATTTGTGCAAGTGGTTTAAAAGCAAATGCGCCTAGAACAAGCGGCGTTTCTCACTATTTACAGGACTTACAGTGCTCGTGTGCACTCTCAGCGCACGTCTGCCTTACATTACCATCCTTAAAGCACCTTCTGTGCCAAAATCTGGGATACACTCCATTCCAGTCACCCCAAAAAGGCCTCGGTACCGTGCCCTTCGGCTCCAAAAGACCATAAGGCCTTGGAATTGGACAGGACCCGGAAATCTTCGACTCCGAAGAAAAGTTCCGACTCCACGCCACCTTCAAAGCCCACGGAGCATAAAACAACTCCTAAGGCTAAAGAAACCAAATTAAAGCCACGCTCGGAATCGAAAAAATCAGCACCGAGAACAGACGACCAGGATGAACTGTTTCGACCAGATCCAAGGCAAAAAACATTACAAGTGGACCCTAAAACAGGCCATATTATCACAATTGCAGCAAAAAAGAGGAAATCTGATACCTCACACTAAACTGAGGTGCCTGCTAAGAAGAGAGACTTTGCAACATCACCCATAAGACCCTCTTCTCCTATTCTTCCTGCTAAACCTTTATCTCCTATACTCACTCCTATACAGTCTCCCAGATTATCTCCATGCTCACCCTTATCACCACAGGATGAGGATGACTTGGGGAGGGGGGAGGGGGGGATGGACATGGTAATCATCCCTTTGATGACCCTAATGAGGATAACACTACCCCTCAACAGGACACATGGGATGATTATGGCGATCCTGCAGATCCTCCAGCCATCCCTGATCCATATCCATACCCATCTAAGCCATCACCCCCAGACGACAATATAGGTTTTAGTCAACTTATTAATAGGGATGCTCAATACCATGGAGTGTCACTACATTCAGACCCCATGGAGAAAGATTTTTAATGGACACTTTTGCTCAGTCTCATAAAATCATACACACATTGCCAATGCTTAAAGGGGTGATTAAACACGCACCCAACATATTTAAAGACCCTGCCAAAGCCAGGATTCTAAGTCCATATATTGAGAATAAATTAAGACCTGCCCCTAAAGATCCCATGTACATCAAGGCACAACTTTCATTAGACTCCTTGGTAGTCTCGAATGCAAGAAACCGGGCTAACTCCCAAACTTCTGGTGATGCACCACCCCAGATAAAGAATCTAAACTTCTGGATGCATCCGGCAAACATGTTGCTTCTCAAGCAGCTAATCATTGGAGAATAGCCAATGCACAAACTCTACTCGCCAGATATGACCGGGCTCACTACGATGCGCTAGAAAACCTTATACAACACTTACCTGACCAATACAAAGCCACGGCCAATGATCTGGTCCAGGAGGGCAAGTTAATTACAAATGCCTCCATCAAATGTGCCCTTGATGCAGTAGACACTGCAGCTAGATCTTTTAATTCCAATGTCTTACTCCGTAGACCTGCATGGTTACGCATTTCCGTTTAAAAAAAACAACTTTTGTTATTGAAAAAGGATCAAAAAAAGGAAACAATTGCATCAGGTGAAATAACAATAATCATCATTGTGTGAGACCATTTGTCATTCGTACCGGGTCACATAGAACAATATGTAATAAACAATAAAACGATATTTGGGATCCATGCCCCCCATACCTTCCCCCATTTCTCCGGGCAACCCCTGGCTACATATACTGCCCTTTCCCTGAACATACACCAGTCTAAATCCTCTGCTCGTTTAGTAATTCGAGGTGGCTGGCTGGCTCCCCACAATTGAGCAATATTACGTTTCGCCACCATGCGTGGCAACGTCATCCATTGTTTCAGACTCCCGTTCAGATCCATGGGTTCCCACACATTTAACAGACATCTCCGGGCTTCCAGGTCGTATCTTCTCCCCTAATACAGCTTTCATCTCATCTTGTATCTTTGTCCAGAAGATCTGTATTTCCACACAATGCCAAAGAATATGTATAAACATGCCAAGTTCTCCACACCCTCTTCTACACTCATGCTCACCACTCGTCCCATGCCTACTGTGCATTTCCGGTTTTAAACCGGAGTGCAAACAAATATTTTAAATCAGTCATTTGATAAAGAACACCTCTTTGGGCCAGCTGTAGACACAGCTCTAGAAAAAAATGAAAAAGACACTGAAACTGCTAAATCTATGGGAGCATTACATTTTCAGAGTACACGGGGGTCCTTTTGTCGCTCTTTCTATAGGGGAGGATCCAAAAACATTACCACAGAGGCTACAATTTCCTCCTATAAAACTCCTACAGAAACATCCCCCAACGGGATATTTTAGGGGTGGGTACAGAGGAAATAATTACAAGGGGAGAGCGCGAGGTAACTACAACCAAACCTCCCCACTACCAAACAATGAATTCCCTCTGCTTGCTCCAGACCATGCCACTCCGGTCGGAGGAAAGCTATCACAGTTCCTACCTGTCTGGAACAACATCACCACAGACAGGTGGGTCAGACAAATTATCCAGTATGGTTGCTGCCTGGAACTCACCTCTACCTCTCCTCACATACCCCCCCAGACAACGACTAATGTCCACAAAACATCTTGCGCTTCTAAAGCAGGAGGTTCAATCTCTCTTGCAAAAACATGCAATGGAACCAGTGCCTCCACATCATCAAGGTACAGGGGTTTATTCCCTTTACTTTCTCATTCCAAAGAAGGACTGTACTCTCAGGCAAATACTAGACCTCAGACCCTTAAACTTGTACATACAATCCGTCCACTTCCACATGGTCACTCTGCAACAAGTTCTTCCACTGCTCCAACAAGGCGATTTCCTTGCCACCTTAAATCTCAAGGACGCTTACTTTCATATTCTTATTCACCCAGCTCAAGGGAAATACCTACGGTTTGTAGTGGACGGTTAACACTACCAGTTCAAAATCCTTTCGGAGTGACAACAGTGCCCAGAGTCTTTACAAAATGCTTCGTAGTGGTAGCAGCCCACTTAAGGAGACAACACATTCATGTGTTTCCTTACCTGGACGACTGGCTCATAAAAGCCAAGTCACACATAGATTGTCTACAACAAACACACAAGACAATCCGGCTGCTGCACGACTTAGGATTTACAATAACCTTGCCAAGTCACATCTTCAACCGTCCCACACCCAACAGTATCTAGGTGCAGCAATAGATACTTTCAAGGTACTAGCATTTCCCAAACCTGCCAGGATAGCCACATTGCTAACTCTCATAACAAAATTTCAACCACAAAAATCACTACCAGCTCGAGTTTTTATGCAGCTCATAGGGATGGTGGCCTCCTGCATCTTAATTGTCCCCTACACAAGACTCCAAATGCGTCCTTTACAGGAATGTTTGGCGCATCAGTGGAACCAGGCCCGGGGTCAGCTTACAAATCTGGTGTTGGTGGGCAGCCGCACACATCTAACTCTGCAGTGGTGGAACACACAAAATCTTTCCAGAGGGCGGCCATCCCTGGACCTCATTCCACAGATAGTGCTAACAGTTGATGCATCGCTCACCGGCTGGGGAGATCATCTCTTAACCCCTTCGCCGCAGCACAAATTTCGGCGCTGCGCAGTCGGGGGTGAGCGCGGCTCTTCTGTGCTCATGACGGAACCACACCATCATGAGTCACGGGCGGCATGTGCTCATGACAGCCTGGTTCCGTCACGGCCCTCCCGTTCATTAATTCGCCGCACAGGCGAGGAATTAATGACACGGGCGGAGCGGCAGCCGCATGACGGAACAACACCGTCATCAGCACATGCTGCCCGTGGCTCATGGCGGTGTAGTTCCGTGCCGAGCACCGAAGAGGTTATCTCATACCATTCAGGGTATATGGACACCTCAACAGAAACTCCTTCACATCAATCATCTGGAGTTACTGGCCATATTTCTTGCTCTCAAGTCATTTTGGGTACACCTCGTAGGCAAAGCTGTCCTCGTCCGGATGGACATGACCGCAATGTAATGCATACAAAAACGGGGGGGACACACACTCCATACAGCTTTCAAAGCTAGCACAAAGCATATGGAGATGGGCCATTCCTCAAAAGATATACCTCTTAGCAGAGCATCTACCTGGGACACACAATCAGAGAGCGGATCTGCTCAGTCGTCCGCTACAACAAATTCATGAGTGAGAACTTCATCCCAAAGTTCTTCATCCCTTTTTTCAAATGTGGGGCCATTCAGAAATAGATCTGTTTGCCACACACTTAAACACCAAAAACCCAAGCTTCGCCTCTAGGTATCCACCCCCACTGTCCAAGGGCAATGTGATATGGATGAGCTGGTCAGGCAGATTTTTGTACACTTTTCCGCCTCTCCCACTCATTACGCTACTAGTCCGCAAGCTGAAACAAGTCTCTGACAATGATCCTAGTTGCTCCAACTTGGGCCCGGCAACCATGGTTCACAACACTACTGGAACTATCAGTAGTTTCACACCAAAAGTTACACCTTTCCCCAAAGCTTCTCACACAGAACCATGGAGACCTAAGGCATCCAGATCCAGCTCAACTGAACATAGCGATCTGGCTCCTGAAGTCTTAGAGTTTGGATACTTCAACCTACCACCAGACTGCAAGAATGTTATCAAGGAGGCTAGGCGTCCAACTACTGGAACTTGCCATGCAACTAAGTCGAAAAGATTTGTGATTTACTGCAATATCAACTTAATCAATCCATTAGATGCTTCCATTCAAAACATTATTTGTTCTCTCTTGCATCTACAAAGATGTAATCTAGCATACACATCCATAAGATAACATTTTGCTGCCATAGCAGCTTACCTTCAAAACAGACAACAGTTGTCATTGTTTAGGGTTCCTGCCATTAAAGCATTTATGGAAGGTCTCAAAAGGATAATTCCTCCCAGAATTCCACCCTCTCCAATCTCGAATCTAAACATTGTCCTTACCAGGCTCATGGGTCCCCCATTTGAACGTTTACACAAATGTAAGTTACAATTTCTCACATGGAAAGTAGCCTTTCTTGTGGCCATCACATCTCTCAGGAGAGTTAGTGAACTCCAGGCATTAACCATACAAGAACCATTTTTGCAAATACATCACATCAAAGTGGTTCTTAGGACAAACCCTAAATTCCTACCTAAAGTAGTCTCTCCATTTCACCGTAACTAGTTGGTTGAGCTCTCCGTCTTCTTCCCTCAACCAGACTCAGTAGCAGAATAAGCTCTTCATACGCTTGACGTTAAAAGATCTATTCTTTACTACATTGACAGAACAAAATGTTTCAGAAAAACTAAATAACTTTTCGTAGCTTTCTCACCACCTCATAAGGGCAATCCTATATCAAATTCTGGAATTGCCAGGTGGATTGTTAAAACTATTCAAGTATGCTATCAAAAAGCAAAGTGTACATTATCAATTCCACCTAGTGCACATTCCACACGCAAAATAGGGGCATCTATGGCATTCTTGGGGAATATCCCCATGGATGACATTTGTAAAGCAGGAATATGGTCTACACCACACACAATCACTAAACATTACTGTGTGGATGTGCAAGCTAAACAACAAGCTAGTGTGGGCCAAGCTGTACTAAAAACACTGCTTCAAACTACTGTAACCGATACAGGTAGCCACCACTAATGCACAATTGCTGTTTAGTCTATGCTACAATATACAATCAACAACTCTTTATGCCTCGAATGGAAAATGCTACTGACCAGTATGCATCTGTTCTTGACATGTGGAGCTGTAGATTCGTATACGCCTCCCTGGATACTGTTGCAGTAATATCTTACTTAGATACATTTCACATGGACATCTTTCTATCTGTATTGCTAACTAACTCCATCATCAACCTTTATGAAAACAATCTGGAGATGGAGTTGATGCTCATGCGCACTACTAACCAAAGGAGGAGTCACCTATTCCGAGACTACAAAATTTCTACAATAGCAAAGTGCAAACATCCGAGCCCAACACCAGATGGCGATGTATGCTACAGTATACGAATCTACAGCTCCACATGCCAAGAACAGATGCATACTGGTAAGTAGCATTTTCCTTATGCAGCGTCCGCCTCCTCCTCATGGCATTTCTTATTCTTCCCTGTCACCATCCAGTGCAAGGGGGCAAGGGAGTAGGGAGCCCAGCCCTGCTGTCCACTCGCTCCCTCTTCCCCACCGACCCTTACCTTGAAGCTTCATTCCCAATCTGGCCGCAGGCGTGGGCGTCATTTCACTTGCTGCAGAATAGCCAATCACTGTTTTCGCTTCTACGCAGCACCACAGACGCCGCGGTCCCCGACACCTACCGCCGAGTGCAGTTGTCTGTTTTCTGGTATCGCCCTTAGGTCTGTGGGTTGTTCGTCGCTGCTATCTGGCGCTCCCACGGGCAGAAGCCGTCTTGCTCTCGGGACCACGCCGCCACGGTCACCCGCCAGCGTCCGTGGCCGCTATTTTCAAATCAGCTGCAAGTTCTGTATAACGGTCATCGATGGATCCTCCCGGCTTCAGATTAGTGAGCTGGATTATGGAATGGTTGCTGGAAATGGCAGTATGTGCCGGATAGTAAGAGATTTATCGGACGGGCTTGGAGCTGCTTCAGCATGCGGCCATCTTGCTCGATGGTCGGCCACGCCCCACAAAGTTTGCTTTTAAAACTTGCTGTAAATCTGTACAGCCGTTTTTGAGAAATTGAGCTTTAAAATAGTGATATCTGGACGGTTGGTCCAACAGGAGTGCTCTCATTGGTCAAGAGGGAGTTTTTTACTTGTTGGCCCCTTGGGTACTGTGGGACTATTACTGGTCATAGGGTTCTCAGCAATCTGATTGGCTGTCTGCAACATCAGCAGAAATGTAGATACTGCCATTTAAAGGCTCCGTACATGGTTGAAAGCAGCGCATGGTAGGGAGTTGGCCGCCTGCATGGTTGCATGCAAAATATAATCGCAGACCTGGTCCTTCACCAAACATCATGTTGGGCACAGCAGAAGTCTTTGCGTGTGTTACTTTCTTGCACAGCAGTTGGCCAACTGCTGAGGAAGGCTGGGCTCGGTCTTGGCTGCAGGCCAGGCCCTGCATTCAACCCCAACTGTGCATGTTAAAAGTTGTGCTCAGTGAGGGATTTGAGTAAACATGATTACAAAAAATCTTGAAATTCACTGGGGAAAAAAAGGTTAATGTCACATTAGAATTTGGGAACGTACTGCGGTTTTAGCTTACATTTAAATAAAAAACACGCTAGAAATTTTCTGAAAAAACTAACGTGAAAGTGAAGTTTAGTTGGGTATGGTAATAAAAACGTACTTGACACTAAAAAAAATAAAACGTGGAAATTCACAGCAAAAAACAAAGGTATAAGTGACTTTATAGTTAGGCCTTGTTATAATATAAAACCTATTATTCTAAAATAAAGAAAACACTGAAATTCCTCAGTTATATTTTACTGGAGTGAACTTAACTTGTGCATGTGCTGTGCGCTCCTTAAGTCCTCGTATATTAAACCACTCTTGACATGTTAAATGATAACATTGATGACATCACTAACCGTGTGTTTTCTCTTTGGCTAGGGTATGCACCTAAGCCAGGCAGATTCCTCCACTCTAGTCAGGATATGGGGATTACACGTCTAAAATAAGGTCTGCTCACACCCTTGGTAGCTTGGCATGAGCAGTCAGGCTCAGAGGCAGTGTGTAAAGCATTTGCACATATCAAACAGTAATACAGTGATAACACTACAAAAGGACAACACACATAGTTTTAAACATATCAAACTGTAAAACGAGAAATGTAGTGTATGCCATACTATGTCCATGTATGAAAGTGTATATAGGGAAAACGAACCAGCAGGCTAATGTTATGATTACACAGCACAGGTCAAGGCTCAAAAAGAAAGTTCCCACTGCCCCAATGGTCGAACATTTTATTGAGAAGGCACATGGAGAGAATGATTTTAAATGGACAATTCTAGCCACTGTTAATGCAGCAAAACGTCCATTAGACATTGAAAAAGCACTACTCTAGAAAGAGGCATATCTAATTTTAATATTCAATAGTGCCCTAACTGGATTGAATAACCTGTCTGAAATAACAAGAATATAATGGCATCCATTTAAACACATGACGCCACAATAGACTGACCAAAATACCCTGTGAAAACAGCAAAACAACAGGCTTGAGTTTGCATAATCAGCTTAACTACGTCCCCCCCAATTCACTTTGAATTGCGGATAGGAACCAGACTTGTCCTAGGGTTTATGGTAAAGGCAAAAAAGATTAAAATGAAATATTGTTTGGCATCCATTCAACACACAATGCAATAATAGACTGACTTAATGTGAAACAACAAGATTGAGCATATAATTATATCAACTACGGGTCCCAAAATGCACTTGGATTGATTTGCCAATAGGATCCGTTCATGACCAAGGCATAAAAAAGCGAAGCCTCTCCTCTCAAGATGTCTGCCACGACATCGAGGAACCGATAGATCGACACGGAGTGCAGCCTGAGAAAAACTCAACTAGGTAAATACTGGGCAATAAGCAAAATGCGCTTAAGTAGCAATAGTAATGCATCTGATATAATCGTAGCAATGTTCCGTCCTTGCCCTAGGAATCGCGACCTAAATTAAACATCCAAAGCACCTTGAAGCAGCGAGACCCGTCATTGTGAACTAAAGAGGTACGCGCTTGAGTGCTTTTGAATTGTAGCCTGTTGAAACATTGTTGCAAGGCAGAAATGATTACATGTAGTTCTTTATCGGCAGTCGAAAGACGAACGCTGTTTTGGGGAAACGCTCCACGAGCGGAGTAAACACCGTTCAAATAACCCGAAAAAAAGTCACAAAGTATGCGCTTTCCTCTTGATACTGTGAAATATTGTCCAGAAAAGGATTTTAAATAAAGCTTTTTCCGTCCCAGATAGGAATAACGTGGGCCCACAACTATCTAATAGAACGGGATGATTAAAGATATCCCCATTTTTACATAAGAAGTCATGTGAATAGATGGCCTTACGTCGATCAAGTGGTCGGAGAATCTAGGACACGGTTGAATAAGGTGTCTATAAAGATAAAGCGTCCCATATGACGATCACTGATTTGATTCTCTGTTTGCCAACAGAGAATCCTCGATCAAAAGAGAATACAGAGATTAACCTGAGATATAACCAGGGCCGTTTCTAGGTGTTTTGCCACCCTAGGCGAGAATTGAAAAACGCCGCCCCCTCCCTTTCATTACCAACACTCTCTCCCCCTGTCATCCAGGCTAGAGGGGCACACCCTCTACTGCCGAACCCTTCTATGTGACTCATTTACTATCAGGAAACACGATCACAACAGTCAGTCCTGCAAACAACCTCAACGAAAGGCCCAGGCCAGACCTTTACGGTAGCCATACACTCACAGAACTATCTACACGGATGCCCAATAGAGCCTTGTGTTTAAATACCACAGAGGCGTCAAGTGCAACTTGTTTTCAAAACCAGAAACAACTTAACCTTCCGCCAAGCACGCATGTAGACATGCAATGCCCACATACGAAATGCAATAATATTTTTGCCTACTTCCAGCAATCCCCCCAATCAAAAGCAAAAAAACATTTATTGCCTTAATAAAGTGCCTACAAATTGACACTTCTAGGAGGAGACGCGTTGGGGGTCTCTAACAAAAGAAAAAATAAACATTCTGTGATGTAGAGCGACATTAAAAAGAAAACCCCTCTGCTTTCAACAGTTTTGTTTTCTGTGCAGCGCTTGTTGCAACAGCCCCTCGCTGCAGATAATTAGTAATATAGCCCAACTCAGTAGTGTTAATGTTGTCAGCTGAGGAAAGACTGGGTTAACTTTACGAAAAATTGCAGAATTTGTATCTGCATATTATCGGGAACTTTTGGGGAAACTGCAAAATTAGGAGGAATTCTGCATAACCGGCACTTGGTGCTATATTGTGTGCTAAAAATCAGTGCAAAAAACAAATGCCGCAAACAGCGGCTTCTTGCATTCTTGCCATTCGCAGTGTTCCCATGCATGCACTCGTGCAAAATAAATGTTTGCGAATTTGGTAGAAGGAAGAACAGTATTAGTGCGGTAATTACTATCGTAACATGGTCTTATGCGACTCCTTGTAAAGCCATTCTAGCTTACTTTCATTCTTCCAACTATACCCGTTCCCACAGACACATTGCACTCATTCAACTCATTCATCCATTAATTCATTCACACATAAAAAATGCTTGTGTGCTCAATCCTACCCGAGCCTTGTCCCGTAGGGGTCCCTTAGCCTTCCTTACAGGAGGTACTCCTGAACTATGGCAGGTGCAGCTGACCTTTGACCCTTGGTAGGTGACCTTGAACAGATTCTCGAAGTGCTTCTTTTTATGTCTCCTAGACCTCGGCCCAGGACGAGACCTCTGCCCTAATACAGCCGCACTCTGCCAGCTTCTGTCTTTGCCTCACTCCTCGCTGAGGGGTCGTCACTCGTGACTGCTATATGTTGGAGAGTGTGGTGTGTTGTCTTTTAGTTTCGTGTTCCTGCACTGCTTCCTCGAGGACGTCCTCCTGTTATGCCCTTGTGCGGCCTTGTCGTCCTACATATGTGGTCTTGGGCGAGGGCCTCAATCCTGTCCTCATAAATCCCTCCTAGTCGCCACTGTCTCATTTAGGCACACAACGCACCGCGGAACACACAGCTTCATATATAGCGCTGTATAAAGCGCCTACAGAGGCTGATGAATTTATGGTGATGAGAAAAGCCTTGTGCGCCGTGCTCTGTTATTTTACTACATCAGATGATGTAGTAACCTTTTCTCATCACCATAAATTCATTGAATTTGATTTAATGCTCCCCAAAAGCAGCAGGAGGCCCCCTACCAATTATTTGTTTGCAGTTTTATATTACGCAAACTCCACCCGAAGGCATCAGAGCACTTTACATCAGCACCAGTTGCGTTACAGACGGACACATTCATTTTTAGGCATGGGGATATTAAGTGATTTGCAAAGAATCACACGGTGGTGCGCATCCCTGCCGAGACTCGGACCCGGTTCCCCAGCTTTAAAACCGTCCGCTCTAGTCGTTTAGCCACATCCTCTCCAGGTGACCCATGAAATTAATGTCTGATGGTGAAATGTGGGTCCCTCACCACTGTTCGTGGCCCTCAATGCTACATCATGCCACCTTGAGCCCATGACTGGATGTTTAGACTCCGTTGGGAGAAAGCACCCCCAGGGGCAGTGTAAATGATGGGAGGTGAGCAGGGCAAGATTGTTTTTTGAGCACCATGAGACCCCTGCAGGTCAGTGTGGCGCACACGTGACCACCTGGACAGCTCTTAGGTAAGGCGCGCAACGCCATAGGGCTCAACGGGCTTCAGCACCTCCCCCTCCCTCGCAGCGTAAGTAACAGGACACATAAACAAATCAACACCCAGCTCTCTGTGGGCACTCGGTTTGATGCAGAATTGTGTGTTTAGAAACGTTAAAAATGCGTCTTGCGTTTACTTGCAAGAGGCAGCGGCCGATGTCCAGAGACAATAGATTCATAATAACTCTTTCGAGATTAAACATCAGTACCTCTTGTTGCTGCAGCTGTTATCGCCTCCTTTTTCCATCTTCACAGACAATGCACAAAGCCTTCATTTCAGCAGCCACCTACAGTCTGGCAGCCAAGTCCAGGCCACCTTAAACTAGATGAGTGCCAGTCAGAGCGTGCGGGGAACACTGCTCGAACTCCGACACCTCTGTACTCCCAGAAGTCAGGAAAGGGACGGCAGGCACCAGGCACCCGAACTGGCTTCAACTCCTAAAACTGTCACCTACCTTTACAATGAACTTTCATGTGCAAACGAATCAGCAGCACGCTTTTGCTATCGTTCACTTTGGCGTTGAGCATGACGAAGAATAGTTCAAGCACTAAGTCTAAGCAGAACATCGCAGCTCGGATGGCTGTCACTTGCCCTGAATCCTAGAGGCTCTTCCCGTGTAATGATCTGGTGGAAGGCCGGCGGCGCAAACGTGATTTTTGTACGCGTAACGTACTCAGTAGCGGCAAGCGGCTTTTTGCTTTCGTAGGTTCAAATTAAAAAAATTTTCCCTCTTTGCCGCCCTAGCCTTTTTGCCGCCCTAGGCAACCGCCTAGTCTTGCCTAATGGTAGAAACGGGACTGGATATAACTGATGAAGAATAACCACTTGCACCTTTTCAGGTACAACAAAGAGTAGTGTGTAGAGTGAGTGGATGTATTAAAAAGAATGAAGCCCCCCTCACTTAAAATGATTTTATTTATTTTTATACATCTTGTGCAGAGAATCAGAAAAGCCCTGACGAGAATCCAGGCATTAGCCAATGATTTGAAACGCGTCAGCACATCAAAAGGCACAGAAGAATAAGGATTTAAAAAAAAAACTTGTATATCATTAAATTCAGAATTAATTTCTACTTGGATGAATTATATGATTAATGCCCTTGTGCTCTTATGGACATATAGATATTTTTTCTAAAAATCTGTGATATTGATTCACTCACTGTATAACCTGCACCTTAGGTCATAATTTGTTTGTTTATTTAGTTCATTGTATATAATTGTGTACTGTGATGTAGTACATAAAGCATGTCTTAACTTGAGGAATTTAAGTGAGTTTTTGTAAGCGTTTTTTTATTTATGTATATTGGTATTGTCTAAAATTGTGCACCAGTTCCCTTTTCACACAGAAAGAAAAAACTAAATGAAAGTATAAATACATGAAGTAAAAAAAGGTATAAATAAAATACCGGCACAAACATAAAGAAACGTGTTTGGCTATGAAGCATATATTATAAAAGCTTACAAAGAAGTTGAGATTCAGGCAAATCTTTTCTTATTCAACTTTCTAAAAGTGCCATTCTCAAAGTTGTATTTTTAAATTCTGAGTTCAGGAATCCTAAACTCCATATCTCGATCTTATCCCATTGGAGAGTTATGCTTGTAAAATGTCACAAGGCAACTCCCATGTTAAGCCAATGGGACAGACAGCCTTTCAATAGTGAGAAACGAAATACAAAGTATTTCACTATCAGGACATGTTGCACACCCAAGTACGTGTCCTACCTTTCCATACACTGCATCCTGCCCGTGGGGGTACCTTGGGCCTAGATTTGGGGTGCCTTACAAGTAAGGAAAGGTGATTGGACCTGGCAGGTGAATGCACTTGCCAGGTTGGCATGGCATTTAAAAACTGCGCGCAGACACTGCAGTGGCAGGTCTGAAACCCCTGTGATAGGCTACTTGTGTGGGTGTCACAGTCAGTGCTGCAGGCCCACTAGTAGCATTTGATTTACAGTCCTCGGACACACCTGTGCACATTACTAAGGACTTAGTTGTAAATCAAATAAGCCAATCTTACACACAATTTAAATGGAGAGCATACACACTTTAGCACTGAATAGCAGTGGTAAGGAGCCCAGAGTCCTAAAACCTACAATAACAAGGTCAAAAACAGGAGGCCAAAACGTCTGGGTGTAAACCCGCTAAAAAAGCCAAGTCTATCACTTACCTAACTCTAACGTCACTTTAACCTTTGTGTTTTTTCAGTGATACAGGTATGCACAAACAAGTTTATATGGATATTTAGACATACAAGATTATAAAAATGCAGTTAATGTCAAGTTATGGTTCAAAACCAAAACACAAAAACCACTGACATTTGCCAGTTATGGTTGGGTAAACTAAGTGACAGCATCATTGAATAGTACAGAATAGTTTTGATTATGTATATAATGTTGCAAAATGGAGCCTATTTTTCTGTAATGGTTGAGTCTAAGCTTTATATGCATATGTGGAACACATTTTGCTCATATATAAAGATGAAAGTATTAGTTTGTGACACTATTTTCTCATGGTGTTGGATGTTAGTATATGTTTGGTGATCAAGTGTATAAAGGTACATCTGTTAACGCTTGTAGTTAGACTTGCTGTACATTTTTATCTGAAAGAGACACGTTAGTGATGGATTCCTTACCTTAGAATATCCCCAGGCGTCAGACTGGATCTGGAAATTTTTTGCGTAGAAGTACCCATGCGCGTCGGTAGGCGTCGTCCGCGGCTCCGCGTCCGTCGGCGTCGTGGGCGCCGTGATGACGTCGTCGGAGTACCTAGACGCCGCCTCCGCGCGCTGACGTCAGTTCTTCTTTTTTTCCGCACCAGCAAGCGCAGATCCGGAAAAAGTTGTACCCCAGTCGATTTTTGACTAACTTTTTAAGATCCTTTTTGATCTACTTCAAAGTCTCTCGACTCCGATGGTGCCGGTAGGGATGCCTGGGTTCAAGCCCTGCGCCGACTGCAACCGACTGATGTCGGTTACCGACCCCCATCGCCGGTGCCTGCTCTGTCTAGGCCCGGACCACGACGACAAGTCCTGCTCCGACTGCCGGGCCCTGACGTCTAAAGCTAGACTGGAGCGGTCCCGTAAGCGACTCGAGCTTCGGCAGTCCGCCCCGCGCCGCTCGAGGTCCCGGTCCGAAAGGAGGTCGAGGGACCGGTCGCAGGGCTGGAGTCACTACAGTTCTGGGAGTCGTCATCGGTCTTCGGGCTCAAAGTCCTCAGGTAGAGGCACAAGAAGTCGAAGAGGCACCATAGCTTTTCTGACTCCCCCCGACGCTCGCGCAACGCGGCCGGGGGTTCAGGCGACACCGCCCACGTGGCTCCGCCGCAGCTGCAGGTGTCGCGGCCTGCTCCATACCCGCCGGTCCCTGGGCAGAACGCGACGCCGGGGGAGATTGATGACTTCCTCATGGCCATTAGGTCGCTCCTACGTCGCGTTCCGCGGCGCCTTCGGGCCAAGCGGCCCGACTGGGTCCCCACGCGGGCCGGGTGCTTCGCCGCTGTCGGTGACTTAGGTCCCGACGCCGCAGGGCCCCACTGGATCCGGCTCCGGATCCCGGTCGCCGCCGGTCGACCTCACGACCTCGCCGGCTCTGACCCCAAGGGTGTCGCCCCCGGCGCCATCCCAGGACGATGCCATCCCTGGTCCTGCTCTCGATTCGGGTCCGGCGTCGGAGCGGCGCCGACGGGAGATTTTTACTTCTAAGACCCGGCCCCATCCTTTGAGCCCGAGTACCAGGCGATTGGTGACGAGGGGGATTGGGAGGGGTCTGAGGACCCTCTGGCACGTGAGTGCCAGTCTTCTGCGGACTGGACAGGAGAGCTTGGGGATGCCAGTGGTCTGGACACTTCGCCCGACAATGGTTTTGTCTCCCCTCCTAGCGTGGCTACGGAGGAGGGGGCTGCTTATAGCGTGGTGCTGATGAGGGCGGCCTAGGCCTTGGGCCTTGAGCTCCGCGTCGCGGCCGTGAGGACTAACCTCCTCACTGAGGTCCTTAAACCGCAGTCAAACTCGGCCAAGCCTCTGCTGCCGTTTAATGAGGCCTTATCAGACGTTCTTCTGGGCACTTGGTCTTGGTCCAAGCCCGCTACAGGTCAGCCTGTGGATGGGAACGTGGCCAGGCGCCACTGCACGGCTCCGGGCGACCCTTGCTTTCTGTCTACCCACCCCACTCCTGAGAGCCTGGTCATCCAGGCCTCTAATTCCCAGACTGCATTCCCGTCGGCTCCCCCCGACCGGGAATCCAAGAGGTACGAGCAATACGGGAAGAAAGTATTCTCCTGCCTGAGTTTAGGGTTGTGGTCCGTCAACACCGCATGCCTCTTGGGCCGCTACACCCACTCTCCCGGACGTGCTGCCAGAATGCCCGGTGGAGGTCCGGGCTAAACTCGGCCAAGCTCAGCCAACCTCGCCCTCGCCACAGTTCCTCGTATCCGGAAAGCCATCGCCGGCGGCAGATCCTTCTCCTACCTCGCCGCCAAGACCTGGAACACTCTCCCTACCAGCCTAAGACAGTCTCAGGACCTGGTGACCTTCCGAAGACTTTTCAAGACCTGGCTCTTCGATCAGTAGCAGTCCCCCCCAGCGCCTTGAAACCCTCATGGGTATGTAGCGCGCTTTAGAAATACAGTGATTGATTGATTGAAGCCCTTGTGGAAGGTCGGGATGCGGCGCGTTATTCCATCCGGTGTGGGCTGGACACTACTGACTCACTGGGCAGAGCGATGGCAACGACGGTGGCGATTCGTCGCCACGGCTGGTTGAGGTCTGCCAACTTCTCGGCTAATGTCCAAAACACACTTAAGGACATGCCGTTCGAAGGCCGTAGCGTGGCGACAAGGCAGACCATGCGCTTGAGCGCTTTAAGGACTCCAGGGCTACGGCCAAGTCCTTGGGCCTCTAGGCCCCGCGCCAGCAAACGGCTGCCTTTCGCTCCTTTCGTGGCCAAGGAAGGGGCGCCCCCACACGTCCTGCCAGCCACGGGCCGCAGACTACCATCCAGCGCGTGGCGGATGTGGAAACCGCTGTGGCGGCGGTCGGGGACAACGGCGAGGCCAGTCCCCACCTACCCCTGCAGCTTCCGCCTCAAAACCCTCCTAGTCCGTGCTTTCAGGCCCATGTGACGCCAGTGGGGGGCAGGGATCGCCATCACCACCACCACTGGCGCACTGTCACTTCGGACAGGTGGGTGCTGCAAATCGTCCGAAGGGGCTACTCCCTCCCCTTAGAGGCGTCCCCTCCAGCCATGCCACCGCAGTACCACCGCGTGTCGGGGGATCACTTGAGACTTCTACAAGAGGAAGTTACGGCCCTCTTGGCCAAGGGGGCCATCGAGCGCGTTCCTGGGCCAAAAGTTGGGTGTGGTTGTTACTCCCACTACTTTTTTTTGTTTTTTTTTGGGAGTTTTATATAGCGCGAACTAGAACCGAACCGAATCAGTTATCAGAGCGCTTTACATAGCACCAGTTAAGTTACATGAGGACACACTTTCATTTTTTTAGGCACGGGGAGATTAAGTGATTTGCCCAGAATCACAGGGGGTTATTGGCGTCTTTACCGAGACTCGAACCCAGATCCCGAGGTCGAGCGCCTTAGCCGTTAGGCCAACCCCTCTCCCCAAGAAGGGCAAAGGGGGCCTATGCCCTATCTTGGACCTACGGAACGTCAACGGCTTCCTCCGGAAGGAGAAGTTCAAGATGCTGACATTGGCTCAGGTCTTAGCTGCCCTAGACCCTGGAGACTGGATGGTAGCGTTGGACTTGCAGGACGCTTATTTTAACATCCCCGTCCTGCCGGCCCACCGGCGCTACCTGCGGTTCACGGTAGGCCACGAGCACTTTCAGTTTACTGTGCTTCCCTTCGGCCTTACCAGCGCCCCACGGGTGTTCACGAAAGTGATGGCGGTGGTCGCAGCTCATCTGCGCAGGTTAGGGGTTTCAGTCTTCCCCTACCTCGACGACTGGTTGTTGAAGGCGGGCTCGCCCCAGACAGTCGTCAGCCACCTCCAGACTACGGCCGACCTCCTGCACCTGCTGGGGTTCTCCATCAATGTGCCGAAGTCACACCTGTGTCCCTCTTCAGGAGCGGATCTGGACTCGGCGGGGTTTCAGGTTTATCCTCCCAAACAGCGGGTTCGGGATATTCAGGCTCTCATTCCGATCTTTCAGCCTTTATCCCGAGTCTCGGTTAGGTTGACGCTGCGGCTTCTGGGACTGATGGCCTCCTGCATACTTCTGGTGCATCACGCCCGGTGGCGGATGCGGGCTCTGTAGTGGGACCTGAAGTTTCAGTGGGCCCAGCATCAGGGCAACTTGTTCGACCATGTCCTGATCTCGGAGGGCACTACAAGACAGTTACAGTGGTGGCTCACGGACCGCGATTGGGTCAGCGGCAGATCCCTCTCCCTACCCCAACTGGAGCATGTAGTTGTGACTGACGTGTCCCTCCAGGGCTGGGGGGGCCACGTGGGAGAGGCGGAGATTAGAGGCCTCTGGACTCCGGCGGAGTTCCGGCTCCACATCAACCTTCTGGAGCTGCGGGCGATCCGGTTTGCACTGAAGGCATCCCTCCCCTCTGCCCGGGGGAGTGTAGTGCAGGTGTTCACGGACAACACCACCGCCATGTGGTACTGCAACTAACAGGGCGGGGTGGGGTCGTGGACCCTATGCCAATAGGCTCTGCGCCTCTGGCAGTGGCTGGAACATCAGGGCGTGACCCTGGTGGTTCAACACCTGGCAGGTTCCCTGAACGCCAGGGCGGACGAACTCAGCCGTCGGTGCATGATGGATCACGAATGGCATCTGAACTCGGACGTGGCGCAAGGCCTCTTTCAGCAGTGGGGAGAGCCTTGGTTAGATCTATTCGCCACAGAAGAGAACGCGCAATGTCATCCGTTCTGCGCGTTGGAATTTCCAAGGCGGCACTCGCTCTGAGACTCTTTTTGTCGCGAGTGGAGTTGCGGTCTATTGTACGCCTTTCCGCCTATACCACTTGTGCCCAGAGTGCTGAAGAAGATCAGGCGCGACGTAGCCCAGGTTATCCTTGTGGCTTTGGACTGGGCATGAAGATATTGGTATCCAAAGCTACTCAGCATGCCTGTCGATCCCCCGATTCGTCTGCCTTTTCAGGAGGACCTTCTGTCGCAGCAGCAGGGGACGGTCCTCCACCCGAACCTGTCCAGTCTCCACCTCCATGCTTGGAGATTGAGCGGCGACAGTTGAGGCCATTTTACTTGCCTCCTGAAGCCTGTAATGTCGTTCTGGCAGCCAGGCGTCCCTCCACAAAGTCGGTACACGCCTGCAGGTGGAGCAGATTTGTGGCATGGTGCACAGCAAAGGCTGTGGATCCACTCTCTGCCCCCCTTTCTGAGGTTCTCCTCTTCCTTATTTCTCTTGCCCAGCAGGGCTCTGCTCTGGGCACTATCAAGGGCTACCTTTCTGCCCTTTCCGCCTTCTTAAGGCTACCTGATCAGCCTTCTTTGTTCAAGTCCCCGATTGTTAACAGATTCTTAAAGGGCATCACTCATATGTTCCCTCCTGTTCCTTTCATGATGCCCCAGTGGGACTTGATCCTGGTTCTAACTTACCTGATGTGCGCTCCTTTTTAGCCGCTTCATAACTGTCCTCTCCGTCTTCTTACACTTAAGACTGCTTTCCTGGTTGCCATCACTTCTGCCAGGAGAGTGAGTGAGCTCCAGGCTCTTTCCTCTAAACCTCCTTTCCTTTCTGTCCATCCGGACATGGTTGTGTTGCGGACAAGACCCTCTTTCCTGCCCAAGGTAGTCACAGCCTTCCACGTCGGGCAGTCCATCACCTTGCCCACCTTCTTTCCGCCTCCGCATCCATCGAAAGAGGAAGAGCGGCTCCACCGTCTGGACCCAAAACGTGCGCTCTCTTACTATCTGGATCGCACACACCAGTTCCGGGTGGATGACCAACTCTTTGTTGGTTACGTGGGCGCTAAGAAGGGACGGGCGGCGCACAAACGGACCATCTCTTGGTGGATCGTGTTGTGCATTCAAGCGTGCTACTCTTTGGCTAAAAAGGAACCTCCTGTTGGGCTGAGGGCCCATTCCACTCGGGCCACGGCGACTACTACTGCCCTGGGCCGGGGAGTCCCCTTGCAGGACATGTGTCAAGCAGCTACGTGGGCCTCGCTGCACACGTTCGCAAGACACTACTGCCTGGACAGCCAAGTCCGAAGGGATGGCTTCTTTGGCCGTTCCGTCCTCCAAGACTTTCTGGTGTGATTATTGATTCGCAGAGGTATCTATTCTAAGGTAAGGAATCTATCACTAACGTGTCTCTTTCAGATGCACAAGTTACTACTACTTGTGTAACGATATATCTGTAAGAGTTAGTTAGTGATAGATTCCTTACCGACCCACCCATCCTCCCCGTTCTGCGAACCGATATCTAGGGTTAAGGTCATCCCCTTTCAGGGCCCTAGTTTCATGGCACCAGTGTTGGTTTTTATCATGGCTCTGCGTTTCTGGCGCGGAAAAGCTGTGTATAAGAACTGACGTCAGCGCGTGGAGGCGGCGTCTAAGTACGCTGACGACGGACGCGGAGCCGCGAACGACGCCTACCGACGCGCATGGGTACTGCTACGCAAAAAAATTCCAGATCCAGTCTGACGCCTGGGGATATTCTAAGGTAAGGAATCTATCACTAACTAATGTCTCCTACAGATATATCGTTACACAAGTAGTAACTTGTGCATATGGGTGTGTACTGTGGTTGAAAGTTTAAAATATGAGTGTTTACAAATCCGAAAGATGTGCTTTTGATTGATAGTGTTTCACTTTTTGCAGCGTTTGTGGGTATTTTATGATGATTCATTTTTGGTTGTGTTGTCTCTAAATACGTTGTTTATTTACAGCAGTATACCAAAGTTGTGCTCTTTCAATATTGCTGCCTGTGTACTGAAATCGTTTTTTTGCATAAGATTGTACTTGGTTAATGTGAAAGGGTGAAGTTTCTGTAGTAATGGTTACTGTATTACATGGTGTATTCATAGGCAGATTTTTTGTGAATACTTGTGCAATGAATGGATGCATCATTAGTTGTAACAGTATTTTAGGTGACATACTTAGTAATTATTATATTTTAATTTCATGTCCTTAAAGAAAAATAAGGTCAATGTTGGTTACTTTAGTGATGTCATCACTAAAGTAATTTAAAAGGTCTTGAGTGGTGTCTTAATTGACGTCCTAAACAGTGCATGATAGAGGTGCAAGATTTGGTTAGTTTACCTAGCCCTAACAGGTGAATTTCTGTATGTACTGAACCCAACCCATTATAGGTGGCCAAATCCTGCTGCATGTACGGCCCATGACCCAGGTTCAGTAGGTGCAGTAAGTGTTGGTATGATATGACATGACTGGCACACAACGCTTTGTAGCTGGCCAATGCCCACTGCACACAACCTGGGAGCCAAACATTTTTTCTTCTTGTTGTAAAGTTTTTTTGTTGGCTTTTTGGTAACTTTTATAAACTTGTTTTAATCTTTGTGTTTTTTTTTTAATATAACCTTTTTTTCCTACTATACGGAACAGTTTTATTTTTATTTGTTTATTAAAGTAAGGAATTGCTGATTTTTTTTAATCTAGATTTTTTTTTTTACTTTGCTTTTTTTTATTTGATGTATAAATTATTGTGAAAGGAGTAATTACCAATCCATAATGCAGTTGTCAGTTCGACTTTGTGTAATATGCATGCCAGTCGCAGAATAGCAAAAATTCTTATTTGAGAAAACCGTAGCTAAAATTTCAAACTGTTGCCACGGTCACTTCTGTAGTTAAGTAGAAAAGGAAACATTTTGTTGGAAGAAACGTGCCATGCAAATAGCCAGTGTCATAGAAAGTTAGAATATAGCAAGCTTTGGAAAAACCGATAGATTTGTCTAATTCAAACAAGCAGTAGTTCTGCATTTTTGCATTACCAGGTATTCACACATCACAGCTGTTTTAGCTGCACCCTGTTTTTGGTATCTGGGACAGCAGGAAAATAGCCCCTGAAAATGTGTAGAGGTGAGAACCATCCGTTACTTTGAACCCATGGACTGATCTCTCATGTACCTTTAACCATTTGAGCTTGGCTTAATTAGCCCTCTGCCTTTACTAAGGGAGGAGTAGGACTTCTTTACAGTAGTCTGGGGAGCACACTGGCAATTGTTTTATCTTAATGCCACTTCCAAAGTGGATTTGTTGCACTGTGGATCCAGACATTTTTTCCTGCTTTGTTTTGCAAAAAATACATTTAACAATGAAACTATCATAATGAACGTGTCCATATTCATTTTCACAGAAAGCCACTAATTGCAACTGTAGAAAAACAGCTCCTGGGTGAACATTTAACATCGATTCTGCAGAAAGGTAATCCGGTTTCATTTTGATAGTAACACTCTTCTCTTTTTTTGTTTTGGTAATGCTTTATATTGTGACGTCTACTGTAATATATGCTGGGCTTCATAATGATACCTACTGTTTGTAGAAGATGATGTGGGAGAACAGAATTAGACTGTATTTTATTTTAATTTTACTACAACCAATATTTGATAGTCAAGCTTACCAGTTGTTTATAATTAAATGGAATTGTGATCACTTTTCCTCATTTTCTTCCATCTGTGCAGGTTTAAATCATCTTTTAGATGAAAATAGAATACAAGACTTGTCTTTGCTATATCAGTTATTCAGCAGGGTCAGAGGTGGTGTGCAGGTCTTGCTACAGCATTGGATTGAATACATCAAGGTAAAAATGTTGACCTTTTATATAGTAGTGTTTGTTTTCAGTAGTACAGAGAGACTGGATTTATGTAGACCTTGAGTTTTGTTTTGTATTAAAGATTTGTTAGTGACTGTGTGAATGAAGCTTTTCTATGGTGAAGCCATATGCAAACTATATCACCATTCTTGATGCATAACCTGTGAGTGTTGCTCCCCGGTATAGTAGCATCAAGTGATTATGCACTAATGAAATTAGAGTGTAAAACATTTTCTGTTTGTTCATGATGATTTGGACTCGCTTGCATACACAACATGCTTATTTTCACAAATATAACACAAAAGCCCTTATTTGTGGCAACGTCAGCTCTCACTTTTCTAGAGGGAAACAGAGCATAAAAATCCAGGTATAGAAGCTTTATTTCACTATATTTCACTAGGACTTGCAGCTAAACGCCTGCATATGAACTCTGAGAACAACTCCATAAAGATGCGCTTACTATTGGTTAACCAAAGGGGAGGTATGCACAGAATAGAAGGTTTATATTTTGAGGAGAGTGGCAGAAAATTAAATGCAGATATTAACTTTTATTAAAATGTTAGCTGTCTACTGTTAAAAAAAATTTACATCCATTTTTATTTATTTTTGACCACTGTTCCACAATGTTTTTGTATAGAAAACGCAAGATCAAGTTTGTTTTGTTGCTTCACTTGGTCCTTGGTTCACTTGGTCCAACTTTCCTATACTCATCAGGCAAACTCCATAGTCTCTGCGTCTTTTTTCACATTACAAATGATCAGAAAATTGCTACCCTATCTTCCCATAAACACCATAAAAACTTTGATTTCCACCTTGCTAATGTCCCGAGTTGATTATTGTAATGCCCTGTTGCTCAATGCTCAGGAGCAGGTATTAAACAAACTTCAGCTGGTGCAGACCGCAGCCGCCAGACTTGTCACCAGAACACCTAAATTTAAACCAATCTCAAATATCATTCGGAAACTTCATTGGTTACCGGTGAGAAAAAGAATTAAATTCAAGGCTCTGTGCATAGCCTTCAAAACCATACATGAAAAAGCGCCAATCTTTCTAACACGCTCCCTTTGTCCATATAGGCCAGTTCGCACCCTTCGATCCTCCAGGGCAAACCTTTTCGAGATAGCGAAAACAAAGAAGGCTACTTGGGGCGACAGATCTTTCTCGATTGCCACCGCTAAACTGTGGAATACTCTTCCTAATCAACTTAAGAGCATCCCAACCTTAACACTTTTTCGCAAAAAATTAAAAACGTGGCTATTTAGTCAATAGATAGTGCTATTTACTAATAAATACAGATATACTACGATCTCTGTCTAGCGCCGAGACACCTCCGGGTATTCGGGCGCTCAACAAGTTGTATAAAATAAATGTTCGGAATGTTCAGTTTGCCCTTATTCCCAGCCAGGGACTCCATGATAGCCACCCTCCTTCGATCTCTGATGAAAAACTATTTCAAACTGCCTTACTGAGTGTCCCGTGTAGATAAGCCCAGCATCCCAGGCACCCCAAATTTTCTAAGATTCCTTTTGGCAATCACTTCCCCAGTAGATTTCCTTCTCTTAGTCTGCAAGGTTCCATGCCTTTCACCCATTCTTGCTATTGAGGGATGTTCCCCGAGACCCATGTTTGAGCTATATCCTGTTCTGCTATCATGCAGCCTAGATGTGCTAAGAGTTTATGATACCTGGTGTGATCGGTTTGTCCCCACACTCCTAGTAGCATGAACCTACGTTGGAGGTATAAGGGCACACCCGTTGCTTCCTTAAGCGTTCCCCTCATTGCCTCCCAAACCCCCCAAGTTTGGGACAACTGCAGACCAGACTTCTGAGAGCAGGGTACCCAACCAAATTGTGATGAAGGGAGAGCTTGACTTAATAATAATAATAATAAAGAGGTTTATAGAGCGCCTGGTGACGCCATCCCGGCGTGTCCCCGCGCTGTGGAGATAAAGAACTTGCGCTGACAATGTTAGGCTCCTCAGCCAGCTGTATCTTAAGGATTATACAGGTGTGTTTTTAGGAGTTTTCTGAATTTGATTTCAGAATCTTCCTGTCTGAGACTAATCGGGAGTCTATTCCAGCTGGTAGCCGCTACCAGTCTGAAGGAGCGACCTCCTAATTTTGCTCTTTTTACGCGGGGAATCTTCATTAAGCCTGCTCCTGCTGGGTGTAGCACTCTGTTTGGCTCATAGATGTGTACCAGGTCTTGAAGATATGACGGTGCTTTGTGCCATAGAATCCTGTGGCATATTAGGAGCGCTTTATACAACACTCTCTTTCTGACCGGAAGCCAGTGTAGCGCCGCAAGAGCAGGTTTAGCGGCTGCTCTTTTAGGGAGTCTCTTATTTTTAACAAAACAATGGTCCTTAGACAAGGGATAGAATATTTAGGAAATAAATATAGACTAAATAGAACTATATTTTTTTAAAAGACGTGTCCAGCCGGTCAGTTTTTAATATCTTGATAAGGAATAATAACCAAAACAGAATTCACACAGAGTGTGATGGAAGTGGGACACCAGCCGATGTCCGACTAACCCACTGGGAAAACATACAAAACATACACAAATGATAGGCAAAGAACGGTCATCTGAATATCATAAATTATAAACTTTTAGGGAGTCTCAGCACCAGGCGAGCAGCTGTATTTTGAAGGACTTGCATACGCCCCATGCTTTTTTCTGTGGTGCCTAAGAGCAGGACATTTACGTAATCCATACGGGAAGTTACCAGTGCTTGTGTCATAGTGCGTCTGGCCTCTAGCGGGAGTAGATCTAAGGTATGGTTGAGAGTTTTTAGTATCCCAAAACACTTTCCCACCAGTCGGTGCACATGGCCCTCGTACGATAGTTTGGGATCAACCCATATTCCCAGATTCTTTGCCTCCTTACAGGGGGTGGGCGTGGGGCCAAGGCATGGTGGCCACCAGTCCGCCGTCCAGCTCGAGTTACTTCCTCCAATCACCATTACCTCTGTCTTGAAGCCGTTAAGCTTTAGACAGTGAGAGTTCATCCATCCTGCCAAGGCCTGCATGAAGGCCTTGAAGTTAGATGCTGCTGTAGAAGGCGCTTGGAGAACCTAAACGTAATTTGTTATATTAAGAGTAAAAAAAACACATGGGTAACTTTTCCTAATTCCAACTGGTCTCTTTGTGTCACCCTAAGACCTCTACTGGAAGGACATGTCCCACAGATAAAATGTTTAAGATAATTGAACTTCTAATTTTATCCCAATAGTCCAGGCATTTTGAAATACAAAATAGTGTTGTGTACTTACCACGAATCCGTAGAATCTGCACTTTTGTGAACAACAGACTTTGGGTGAGGTGCTGAGACTGATTCCATGCACCCCTGTAGTATGTGTTGGCCTAGAGACCAGCTAGCTCACAGTGCCACCACAAGACCCCCCCTAACCTAAACAAGGAGCTAATGGTTTCTGGCAACCACAGAATATGACAACCCTGACCCTTCAGGCAGCATGGTAACATATCTAGAACCTTTTCGCTCAGTCACTTGTGCACTCTTGTCCTCAGAGAGGTATACAGAGAATACACAATGGGAAAATGTTCAATATATTTATTGAACCAACGTTATTTTTGTGTAGAATACATGTGCTGCGATAATTAGTAGACGGAAGCAGATGAAAGTGATTACAAGCATCAAAAGAGTAAATAGCAGATATTGTTCCAGCATGGTGCTAAAACAGTGAATATATGCAGGAATATAGTACAAGGCAGTAATGAGGCGTACTCCTACTTAGCAGTTCCTACTCAGTGTATAGAAAATATAATACAAGGCATTAATCAGGCATACTCCTCCTATTCAATCCCTACTTGGTGCATGTCTGCAGTGTATGTAGGTGTAGAACCCCCCTGCCCTCCCCTCCCCTCCACCCGGTATGATCCAGCGCCATTACCTCGCGGGAAAGAATGTAGGACCGCGTCTTGGTCACGAACTGGACACCCCTCATGGGAGGTGTTAGACAGCTGCTTGGTGAGGCCTCAGCATACAGGACCTTTTGATGTCGATGGAAGTGTATCCTCTGCCAACCTCCAAAAATGCTTCTTTATGTATAATAAAAGTTTACTAGCGATGTATACGCAGATTAGATTTTTTATAGATATGTTGATGGCCCTGTCACCCCGTGGATGAAGCTAGAACGACATTTGTCCTTCGTCCATTAAATGCCTTGTACTCCCTTTTCAAGTCATCATGATAATGTTGCGCGAAGCCAGATATATAAGCATAGAAGCTTCAGAGTAACTAACCAAACATTGTCACACTTAAATATGTGCAAAAGATCACAGCAAGAATGTTATTGTGCAGAAAGAGGGCAAAGTAAGAGTGTGCATCGTTGCTACAGGGCCCTTACTCTGGCACATAACAATAGGTAATTATGTGGCATTTTATAAGTAAAGGGAACAATATGTGACTGTATTATCTGAAGATGCTTTGACCTTTGTACATATTGTCCTTTAAGAGCTCTTAGCCTAACTGCCTACTCAAACAGCCTTGCATCTTCCCATGGTTTAAGCATCCATTCTTGTTTTGCACATTTGTGTAAGTACCTGATAATAAGTCTAGATGTTTTCATTTGCCTCTTTAGTTTCTAGTTATTGCTATTTAGTCCTACTGAAGCACCACTGTTAGGGTACTCCTTTGGTAGTGGATGCAGTCAGTGAGCACATTTGCTGTTGACTAAAGGTGGTAAAGTTTCTTAAGTTGGTAAGATGCGATGCAAACCTTCTCAAAAATATGTTCATTGATGTAAACAACGTTCCTCCCAATTTGACCCAAAGACGGAACTAGAAAGTCAGTTTTCTTTTGTCTGCTAAGAAAGCTAGGAACAAGAGGAGTATTATAAGTTCATGAAAGTAATAGCTTTGTGAGGTGTTATTGGTTGTATTTAGTAGCTATCTTCGTGGGATAAACACCTCATTCTGGCCTATCTAAAATATAAGTCTCCCTTTTTGGCAACCATGCCTCATCTCCTCTTTCATCCACCTTTCATCTCAAAGCAGGAACCAGCACTCTGTTGCAGTCCCCTTCCCAGTACCCATATAAAAGCCACTCGTAACTAATTCATTCACTCAGGTATGCCCCCCCACACCTCTATATTGAGCTCTTAGTATAAACCCCATTCTTGTACACACTTATTTACTTTGTATTCTTGTTTTCAAAGTGTTTAATTTTTCATATTTAAACCATTTACAGTATAGTTGATGAATCTGGGAAGTCACTGTAAGAAGCTGGCTCTTTATATAGCGGACCAAAAAGAGGTACACTGTGTAAAGAGTCCAAGGCCAAACCCCAGTTGATAACCCAAATGTTCTCTTTTTGTGGTGGTGTGTGCGAGCAGTTAGGTTTATCATAGGGTAGTACTAAGCATTTATTGATGCACGCAGAGGCAATAAATGAGACACACACTCAAGAATAAATCCAAAACCAATTTGGAAAAATAAGTCTTATTTTATATAATTTTTATACCAAGAACTTTGATCGATCGTAAGTAAGTACTTTTTAAGATGTTGATTTTTACCAGTAAGTAAGTAAAGTGTTCACTTAAATGCGTCTTTGCGCACAATGCATTCCTGTGAAAGAAAAGGCATGTATAGCAAACAGTTCATCGGTTTCTGTAGGCCTCCTTTGGGACCTAGGGGGTCAAGGTCCAAAAAACTACAGGCAAATTCTCATTACCTGCCCTGTGGTTTTCGGGTGCAGAGGTGCTGGTTGCATTTGTAACTGTGTGCGCTACGCCAGTAAGGGGGCAAAAGAGCACACAGTTGGTTTGTCGGAACCCAGGCTGGGGCGCTTGGGTGCAGAGAGGAAAGGTCTGCTTGGCTCTGTGTGCCTTTAAACCTCGCGGTCGCCTGTCTTGCCGGTTGGGGGCGCAAAATCCGTACAGCTGGGCCTTTGCGGTTCTGATGTCCCTCAAAGGCTTCTTTGTCTTGGAGTCCCCACTGGACTCTCATGGTCTCGGTTTGCTGTAAGGGACCCTGTACCCTAGGTATTGGTCCTGTGCGTCTTGAGTTGGTCCTGGTGTCCTCTCACTTGGTAGAGGACAGATCTGACCATCAGGAGCACAGGGTCCTTTTCCTGGGTCGCTGCTGCGTCGGGTTGGCCAGGGAGTAGCAATACAGTAAATCAGACTTTGCGTTTCTGTGCCTGCGGACTGCAGAGGGGTAGCTCTCCTCCCCCTCAGAGATTACTTGCCGATTTGTGAAGGGTTGGCAGTCTTCTGTGGTTTTTAGAAACTGGTCAGCTGCAGGATGAATCGCTGGGTCATGATTGACAAGACTTAGTGTGGCATGCAGGGTTTGACAGCAAATGTCCTTGACTAGTCCTTAGTTCTTGTTTTTTCTTATGGCTCTCTGTGTCCTTATTTTCTTGATCCATCAAATTTAAGATCCTGGTGACCAGGGTGCCTTCTAAATACTCAATTAAGGGGCATTACATGAGTGACAGGTAGCACCCAATGGGTGACTTGCCTTTAGGGTATCTACATACACTATATGAGCACTTTGTGTGGGAAGTGGGCATAACCCTGACCCAGAAAGCCTAATTCCACCAAACCCATGATGGTGGAATTTTAAAAGTCATGTTCATATCTGGTAGCCCAACTTAGGGGTGGTACTAGCCTGAGAGGGGAACACTCCTCCTGCCTAGCTAATTTTCCTGCCTCTCCGTGGGGCAAAATTGGCATTTGGCAAGGGGTAGTATTTCCCCTGCCTTGGATTGCATAACAAATGAAGCAGAGGCCGTTGAACCCTCCCACCTTGATATGCGGATCGGTTAGCAATCCTGCTTGGAGGAGGTGATGGCACCTTCTGCCGAAGCAGGAATTGTTCCTGCCCTCAGAGTGCACATTCTCACCTGCAGGGGGTCAGAACCTGTCTGTGGTGGCAGGCTGGTCTACAACAGTCAGCCAGTGCACTAGTAGTCAGTAGGTTTTCAGGGGGCACCTCTAAGGTGCCCTCTGGGTGCTTGTATTAATAAATCATCACTGGATTCAGTGTGTGTTTATTAATACAAGTTATTTCATACCAAATGTCTCTACTTTCAGTGAAGCCATCATGTACCCAGGGAATTCGCAAACACCTATTTCCAGCACCTGTACTCTAAATGGCCTTCCTGGTAGTTTGCAATATCGAAGAGTCGTCTTATACATCACAGGGTCACATCTTCTCATGCAGATATGTCCACATATGTAGTATAGTACACCCTGACTTGGGGCTGTAAGGTCTGCTGCAGGGGTGTCTACAAGCATGGCACACAGGAGATGTGCCATATTGTGTCTTCACTTTTCACTGCACCATGGCATGCAGCATGCAATGGCAGTTTGCAAGTTGGTGCTGAGGGGCCCTTAAGGTGGCATAATACATTCTGCAGCCCTTAGGGACCATCTCTAATCTCCTTGCCCTATACCAGTGTGTACTGCTTACTAGGGACTTACAGGTAGTGCTAAAGGTATTGTTATGTATCATTTTAGGACCCTATTGTAAGTTTCCCGAATCTGAAAGAGACACGTTAGTGATAGATTCCTTACCTTAGACTATCCCCAGGCGTCAGACTGGATCCGGAAATTTTTTGCGTAGCAATACCCCTGCGCAAACGTCATTTCCACATCTTCCCTCACCCTCCCGAAAGTAGACAACCTAATCATCAGCCTAAAAACTGACGTAGGAGCATCAACACTCCTCCTCCTCTATCGGTCCCCTCACTCTATGCCATCTTTCGCGGTCACCTTGATCGAACAGCTGACCGACCTACTTACTTCTTACCCCAGACTAGCTCTCTTTGGCGACCTTAATTACTGGTTCAACGACACGAACGCCGGCCCACACGCCACAGAGCTCTTTGAGGCCCTCACCAGCCTCAACATGATCCAACAAATCTCCTCGCCTACTCATATCAAGGGCCACATCCTGGACCAGATCTGGACCCAAAATGTAACACTCTCCCGTCCATCTGTCTCCCCCTGCGTCTGGTCAGACCACCACCTAGTCGAAACCACCCTCACTGTTACTGGCAGAACCTCCGCCCCTCTGATGGCTGGCGGCCTCTCACGCAAATGGAGCTCTCACGACTCCCAAGGTTTCCTCGTGACCTTATCCGACACCCGGCCAGCCATCAACCCGCCAACCAATATCGACATGTTGGAAAGCGACGTTGGCACCTGGCTAAAATCGGCCAGCGACCAATTTGCCCCCCTTACCAAATTCCCCCCGACCAGACACCACAACTCCCACAGATGGGAGGTCTGTCGACCTCAAGAAACACAAACTGAAGGTGAGCCAGCTGGAACGGACATGGAGACGCAATTACTCCGAAGCAGACAGACTGCAACACACTTCAGCCCGCAGAGATTACAAAAACGCAATCTCCTCAGCCAAATCAGTTCACTTCTCAAACAGAATCTCGTCCGCGGACAACAAATCTAAGGAAGTTTTTAAAATCAGGAATGAACTCACCTCAGACGACAGAACTCTTCCAGGTCAGACCCCCACCCAAGGAACCTGCGATGCTCTCAATCTTTTTTTCATTGAGAAAATCATCAAAATCAAGGACTCTATTCCCCCCCCCCACACCCCCTCAGACTCCCGCCCCTGACACTCTTCCGAACAACTCATTGATCTTTACCGATTTCCCTACCCTTAACCCCACTTCATTAACGGAGCTCGCGACCCGGGTAAAATCAGGCTCTCCGAACGACTGTTGCCCCCCCTCGGTCCTACGGAACGTCTGTCACAATCTACCCGACTGCATTTTACCTCTGCTGAATGGTTCCCTCAGCACGGGTATCGTCCCCAGCACCTTCAAAGAGGCCATCTTAGTGCCTCTCCTGAAGAAACCTGGCGCGGACCCGGCAGAACTCTCCAATTACCGCCCCATTTCGCTCCTGCCATACTTCTCCAAACTAATGGAGGCCCACGTCACCCGGTGCCTCTCCAACTTCGTCGAGACCTCATGCTACCTGGAGCCTAACCAAGCCGGCTTCAGGCCAGCCCACTCCACCGAGGCCGTCATTCTAGCAGTCCTCGACACGTTGAGGAGGAACGCTGACACAGGGATCCCCCAGGCCCTCGTACTCCTGAATCTATCTGCCGCGTTCGACACGGTTGACCACAACATCCTTCTTCACCGTGTCGAACAGGTTGGTATTCAGGGCCCTGCCCTCAGATGGATCCAGTCCTTTCTGACTGGCAGAACACAAGCCGTCCGCTTCGGCCCCTACACAGCGCCCAAATCCCCCACGACCTGTGGAGTCCCTCAGGGCTCCTCCCTGTCACCCCTACTATTCAACCTCTACCTTCGGCCCCTGATCCACTCGCTCCAAAACTGGGACATCACAGTGTATAACTAGGCTGACGATCTGCAGATCATCTTTCCACTTAACTCCCCGAACGCTGTGGACAACTTCCATTTCGTCATGTTACACGTCCAGGAGTGGATGAACTGCAATCAACTGAAATTAAACCCTGGAAAAACCGAGTTTCTTCTCCCTGGATCCAGCCCCTCTTACTGGGGCGCTCAGTTCTGGCCCATCAAACTAGGCCTCCCCCCGACCTCTGCGAAATCAGTAAAGAGTCTCGGTGTGACTATCGATGCCGAACTCTCCCTCAGATCTCAAGTTGGCACCGTGATTTCATCATGCACGTTCCAACTCCGAAAAATCCGCAAAGTCAGTCACTTACTACCACCAGCCGCTCTGATCCAGGTAATCATCTCTTTGGTACTATCCCGCCTGGACTTCTCCAACTCCCTCTATCACGGACTCCCTAAATCACTACTCCACCGCCTCCAGGTCGTGCAGAACCAAGCAGCCCGTATTATCTACAATACCCCCAAATGGCAATCGGCCAAACCCCTGCTGCACAAGTTGCACTGGCTGCCTATAGAACTAAGGGCGGCCTTCAAGCTGGGCTGCCTCACGTTCAAATCCCTCCACTGCACCAGCCCCGCTTTCCTGTCTTCACTTGTCAACCCATACCGCCCAACTCTCAATCTCCGCTCAGCTCATCTCAACACGCTCGCTGTGCCCAAAACCAGAACTAACAAATTCGGTGGCCGTCGGTTTGCCCTCCTGGCCCCGAAATTCTGGAATCCTCTTCCCCTGACCATCAAATCAAGTAGCTCCCTCCTCCACTTCAGGAAGCTGCTCAAAACCTTCCTCTTCCCCCCCACCCTGCTGATCCCGCATCTTCCAGCCTCTGTCCTACAGCGCCAGGAAACCCATGGTGTCAGCGCGCTTTACAAATACCACTTAACATAACATAACATAACGTAAGAGGTATGAGAGGTCGGAGAGATGTCATCGTTCTTCCAACCCACCCCGACGCTCGCACGACGCGGCCGGGGGTTCGGGTGACACCACCCACGCGGCTCCAACGGAGTCGCGGACGTCGCCACCTGCCCCACACCTTCCGGTCCCTGGGCACGGTGTGACGCAAGAGGAGGTCGAGCGGTACCTCATGGCCATGAGGTCCGTCCCTCTTCCGCCGGGTCCCGTGGCGCCTACGGGCCCAAAGGTCCCGGCTGGAGGGCTTGGCGGGTCGGGTGCTTCGGCTCCGATGCCGTCGGGTGCTTCGGCCCCGGCACCGCCGGCGACTTTGGTCCCGGCGCCGCAGGCCCCCACTGAATCCGGATCCGGGTCGTCGCCGGTCGACCTCACCGGCCCTGCGGGTGTCACCCCCGGCGCCGCCTACTGGCGCCATCCCCGATCCTACCCTCGATTCGGTCGCTCTTGACGTCGTACGAAGATTTCTATTTCCACGAACCGGCCGTATCTGTTGATCCTGAATTGCAGGAGATGGGTGACGAGGGTGTTTGGGAGGGGTCTATGGACCCTCTGGCACAGAAGTGCCAGTCTCAACAGGACTGGACATATGAGCTTGGGAAGGCCAGTGGAATTGACACTTCGCCAGACACTGGATTTGTCTCCCCTCCCACCGTGGCTACGGAGGAGGGGGCTGCCTACAGTGTAGTGTTGACGCGGGCGGCTAAGGCCTTGGGCCTGACGCTCCCCGTCGCGGCCGTGAGGACTAACCTCCTCACTGAGGTCCTTAAACCGCAAGCATGCTCCAATGAGCCTCTGCTGCCGTTTTATGAGGCCTTGTGTGACGTTCTTGTGGGCACTTGGTCCAAGCCCGACACAGGTCAGCCCGTGGATAGGAACGTGGCCAGACGCTACCGCCCGGCCCCGGGCGACCTTTGCTTTTTGACCACCCATCCCACCCCCGAGAGCCTGGTCATCCAGGCCTCCACTTCCCAGACCGCATTCCTGATGGCTCCGCCCGATCGGGAATCCAAGAGGTACGAACAATTCGGAAAAAAAAGTGTTCTCGTCCCTGAGCTTGGGACTGCGGTCAGTCAATACCTCATGCCTCTTGGGCCGCTACACCCACACCCTGTGGGACACGGTCGCGGACGTGCTGCCACAATGTCCGGAGGAGGTCCGGGCTAAACTCGCCCAAGCCCTTGCGGAGGGTCGAGATGCAGCGCGCTATTCCATCAGGTGTGGGCTGGATACCAGGGACTCACTGGGCCGAGCGATGGCAACGACAGTGGCGGTTCGCCGCCACACCTGGTTGTGGTCCGCCAAGCCGATGTCCAGGCCACACTCCTGGACATGCCGTTTGATGGCCATCGCCTATTTGGGACAAGGCAGACCATGCGCTTCAGCGTTTTAAGAACTCCAGGTTTACGGCCAAGTCTTTGGGCCTCTCGGCCCCACGCCAGCAAACGGGTGCCTTTCGCTCCTTTCGTGGCCAAGGAAGGGGTGCTCCCACACGTGCTGACAGCCACGCACCACAGACTGCTACACAGCGCGGTGGCGGCCGTGGAAACCGCCGTGGCGGCGGTCAGGGACAACAGCGAGGCCAGTCCACACCTTCCCTTGCAGCACCTGCCTCAAAACCCTCCAAGTCCGTGCTTTCAGGCCCATGTGATGCCAGTGGGGGGGGGGGCGGGTTCGTCATCACCTCTTCCACTGGCGCACTGTCACGTCGGACAGGTGGGTGCTGGAAATCGTCCGAAGGGACTACTCCCTCCCCTTCGAGACGACCCCTCCAGCCATGCCACCGCAATTCCACCGCGTGCGGGGGATCACTTGCAACTTCTGCAGGAGGAAGTTACGACCCTCTTGGCCAAGGGGGCCATCGAGCGCGTTCCTGGGCCAGAAGTAGGGTGTGGTTGTTACTCCCACTACTTTCTGGTACACAAGAAGGGCAAAGGGGGCCTACGCCCTATCTTGGACCTACGGAACGTCAACGGCTTCCTCCGAAAGGAGAAGTTCAAGATGCTGACTTTGGCTCAGGTCTTAGCTGCCCTGGACCCCGGAGACTGGATGGTAGCGTTGGACTTGCAGGACCCTTATTTTCACATCCCCGTCTTGCCGGCCCACCGGCGTTACCTGCGGTTCACGGTAGGCCACAAGCACTTTCAGTTTACCGTGCTCCCCTTCGGCCTTACCAGCGCCCCACAGGTGTTCATGAAAGCTCATCTGCGCAGGTTAGGGGTGTCAGTCTTCCCCTACCTCGACGACTGGTTGTTGAAGGCGGGCTGGCCCCAGACAGTCGACAGCCACCTCCAGACTACGGACGATCTCCTACACCTGCTGGGGTTCTCCATCAATGTGCCGAAGTCACACCTGTGTCCCTCTCAGAAGCTCCTCTTCATCGGAGCGGTTCTAGACTCGGCGCAGTTTCGGGTTTATCCCCCCGAACAGCGGGTTCGGGATATTCAGGCTCTGATTCTGATCTTTCAGCCTTTATCCCGAGTCTCGGTCAGGTTGATGCTGCGGCTTCTGGGGCTGATGTCCTCCTGCATCCTTCTGGTGCATCACGCCCGGTGGCGGATGCGGGCTCTGCAGTGGGACCTGAATTTTCAGTTGCCCCTGAAGTTTCAGTGGCCCCAGCATCAGGGCAACTTGTCCGTCCATGTCTTGATCTCAGAGGGCACTGCAAGACAGTTGCGGTGGTGGCTCACGGACCGCGATTGGGTCAGTGGCAGATCACTCTCCCTACCCCAACCGGAGCACGTAGTTGTGACGGACGCGTCCCTCCAGGGCTGGGCGGCCACATGGGAGAGGCGGAGATCAGAGGCCTCTGATCTCCGGCGGAGTCCCAGCTCCACATCAACCTTCTGGAGCTGCGGGCGATCCAACTTGCACTGAAGGCATTCCTCCCCTCTGTCAGGGGGAGTGTAGTGCAGGTGTTCACGGACAACACCACCGCCATGTGGTACTGCAACAAACAGGGCGGGGTGGGGTTGTGGACCCTATGCCAATAGGCTCTGCGCCTCTGGCAGTGGCTGGAACATCAGCGCGTTACCCTGGTGGTTCAACACCTGGCAGGTTCTCTGAACGCCAGGGCGGACGAACTCAGCCATCGGTGCATGATGGATCACGAATGGCGTCTGAACTCGGAAGTGGCGCAAGGTCTCTTACAGCAGTAGGGAGAGCCTTGGTTAGATCTATTTGCCACAGAAGAGAACGCGCAATGTCATCAGTTTTGCGCGTTGGAATTTCCAAGGCGGCACTCGCTCGGAGACGCTTTTCGTCGCAAGTGGAGTTGCGGTCTATTGTACGCCTTTCCGCCTATACCACTTCTGCCCAGAGTGCTGAAGAAGATCAGTCGCAACCGGGCTCAGGTTATCCTTGTGGCTCCGGACTGGGCAAGAAGATATTGGTATCCAGAGCTACTCAGCATGTCTGTCGATCCCCCGATTCGTCTGCCTCTTCAGGAGGACCTTCTGTCGCAGCAGCAGGGGACGGTCCTCCACCCGAACCTGTCCAGTCTCCACCTACAAGCTTGGAGATTGAGCGGCGACAGTTTAGGCCATTTGACTTGTCTCCTGAAGTCTGTAATGTCATTCTGGCAGCCAGGCGTCCCTCCACAAAGTCGGTATACACCTGCAGGTGGAACAGATTTGTGGCATGGTGCACAGCAAAGGCTGTGGATCCACTCTCTGCCCCCCTTTCTGAGGTTCTCCTCTTCCTTCTGTCTCTTGCCCAGTAGGGCTCTGCTCTGGGCACTATCAAAGGCTACCTTTCTGCCCTTTCCGCCTTCTTAAGGCTACCTGATCAGCCATCTTTGTTCAAGTCCCCAATTGTAAATAGGTTTTTGAAGGGCATCACACACGTTTCCTCCTGTTCCTTTCGTGATACCCCAGTGGGACTTGAACCTTGTACTTACTTACCTAATGTGTGCTCCCTTTGAGCCGCTCCATAACTGTCCTCTCCGTCTTCTTACTTTGAAGACTGCTTTCCTGGTTGCCATCACCTCTGCCAGGAGAGTGAGTGAGCTCCATGCTCTTTCTTCCACACCTCCTTTCCTCTCTGTCCATCTGGACATGGTTGTGTTGCGGACGAGACCTTCTTTCCTGCCCAAGGTTGTCACGGCCTTCCACATCGGGCAGTCCATCACCATGCCCACCTTCTTTCCGCCTCCACATTCCTCGAAAGAGGAAGAGAGGCTCCACCGTCTGGACCCAAAACGTGCGCTCTCTTACTATCTGGATCGCACACGCCAGTTCCGGGTGGATCACCAACTCTTTGTTGGTTGTGTGGGTGCTAAGAAGGGACGGGCAGTGCACAAGCGGACCATCTCTCGGTGGATCATCTTGTGCATCCAGGCGTGTCACTCCTTGGTTAAGAAGGAACCCCCTGTTGGGCTGAGGGCTCATTCCACTCGGGCCGCGGCGACTACGACTGCCCTGGGCCGAGGAGTGCCCTTGCAGGACATTTGTCAGGCAGCTACATGGGCTTCGCCGCACACGTTTGCCAGACACTACTGCCTGGAAAGCCAAGTCCGGAGGGATGGCTTCTTTGGCCGTTCCGTCCTCCAGGACTTTCTGGTGTTATTATTGGTTCGCAGACCCACCACCGGGGTTGGTATTGCTGGGGTATCTATTTTAAGGTAAGGAATCTATCACTAATGTGTCTCTTTCAGATGCACAAGTTACTACTTGTGTAACGATGTATCTGTAAGAGACATTAGTTAGTGATAGATTCCTTACCGACCCACCCATACTCCCCGTTCTGCGAACCGATATCTAGGGTTAACGATGCCAACGACAGACGCGGAGCCGCGGATGACGCCTGCCGGCGCGCAGGGGTATTGCTACGCAAAAATTTTCCGGATCCAGTCTGACGCCTGGGGATATTCTAAGGTAAGGAATCTATCCCTAACTAATGTCTCTTACAGATATATTGTTACACAAGTAGCAACTTGTGCTTCATACCCTTATATTGGTATAAATCACCATATCCTTATATCCCTAACTAATGTCTCTTACAGATATATTGTTACACAAGTAGCAACTTGTGCTTCATACCCTTATATAGGTATAAATCACCATATCCTTATATAGGCTAAGAAATCAGAACCATATTTAGGCATAGCTCATGCAGTCCAAATACGGCAGGGGTACTTCCACTAATTCCGAAAATCCACAACGATTTCTTGGAAAAACCCTCCTTCAGCAGTCAGGGACTTCCCCTTGCTAGAATATTGATTTATCCAAGAACTCATGGAGTTTTCAAAGAACTGAGACTCTTTGGTGACGTTATGTCCACCTTTACGTCAAACTCGGCACCTTCAAGGTATAAATATGCCCACACTCCCCCAAGCAAACACACGGTGGTTTGGAACAGTTCGACTATCTACTTGCCCGACGCGCCCTGCTACAGGAAGTGCCAAAGGAAGCCGACCCTCCAGCAGACGCACTGAGAAAGACGCTGTCTTTTCTCCTGCCGAGAAATCCAGCTCCAGTGTTTCCAAGCTACCCTTGCAGGTTGTTGGGAAATCGAGTCTCGAGACCGACCTTCTCCATTCTAAACTAAGGTACGGAGCTGATTAGACCCTTAGAGTAATCTTGTGCAGATTCTTGGCAAAGAATACTACATTTTTGCTACACCTCACTTACTTACTCCCTCGTACTAAGCTTAGGTTAGGTACACCGGGGTAGGCGTATTTTAGAAGCACCAGTTGAGTACTTTTAGCCTCTGTTATTTATGTATGTATTTATATATGGTTAAGGAACCATACATTGCTCTTACAAGATTATTTTATTCTACTATTTACACTGTACGCATTATATTTTACAAACAGTTTTACTATTGTAGCAGTTCATTTCTTATGCTTGAGAAAGAAGATTGTTCAATAAAACCTTTTATTGAAAACGCCTGTCTTTCTACTTTCTCTGCACCTCTAGTGAAACGAAGCATGCACGATTGACTGAGTGAAATATCTATCTATTGTTTCCACGACTCTGAAGATACGTTTTATCTTGGGGAAACAAAGTTGTCATGTTTATGCGGTTGTCAGAGACAAATCCCTTCTTGTGAATTCAAGAAAGTTTCTAGTGACCTCTGAGCTAGCTGGCACACACAATTAAGTCTAGTATATTCGATAGAGACCTAGTCGACCTCAGTCCTACGTCTAATCTATAGGATATATTATTCCAATGCGCAGAGCCTATTGGGAATTTAGGAACTACACTACAGTATTGCCAATTAAGGGAATAATTGTACAGTTTTAGGGAAAGAGATCTGACACTGGGGACCTGGTTAGCAGGAACCCAGTGCACTTTGTCTCAAAATTGCATCAGATACCAGACTAAAAGTGGGTGACCATGTAAACCATATAACTTATAAGTATTTAGTTATGCAGCACAATATCCTTGGTGCAACAACATCAGCTGTTGCATGGCTAAACACTTGTAAGGTCCCAAAGGCGAGACCTATTGGCTATGCCAATGCCTGTTTAAATATGTTTTAAAAAGAGCTCTTTGATAGAGTACATGTTTTTTTAAATATTTGTTACTTGCATTTTCTCACATCATGTAAAGGTTTTAATTAACTGTATATATGATCACTAAATTAACTCCAGTAAAAAATAACCCGGCACGAGGAGTCAGTGCAGCTCTCTATGGGGCAGAACTATGGGGTGTGCAGAACGTGGATCAGTTGACCCGTTCTGAAAATAAATTTCACAAAGATCTTATGGCCCTTTCTTACAGCACCCCAACTCTTCCTCTTCTTTTGGATATGGGCACTCGCCCTATTGGTGACCAAGTTCAAGATTCAAGATTCAAAAGTACTTTATTCGGTTAAAAAGGGAAAATAACCATAAAAGTAGCATGTAAGGTGCAATTTACAAAAGGTCGAGTAAGTATTTTTCCTTTAAAATCACAAAATAAGAAAAACAACAAAATTAAATCCATATCAGCAATATTAAATTCATATACACAATAAAAAAGATCAATCCATTTGCATTGATTTACGACATTTAAAAGCCAATTTTAAAAATTCTGCAATAGAGGCAACCATAAAAACAGTATCCATTTTCTGGCACTCTGTAAACGCTAGGCGGCATCTGTAAATATTTAGATCTTTAAGAATAGGAATGATAAGTTTCTTTCGGAGGAAGGTATAAAATTTACAAAAAAATAAAATATGTATATCCGATTGTTGGGAAACATCATCGCATGGACAGAAACATAAGTCCTTCAGCCAACAATTCATCACGGGGAATGATAATGTCCTAAAAACTATATTCAATCTAAATCGGGTCAAAAGGTACCGTTCATGATTGGACATATACAGTGAAAGATATGGCTGCAAATTCTCTCCACATATAATATCCTGGTGGGCAGAGACAGTCTTTTTTCTTGCCTCCGTTATATTTCTCTTTTCCTTGAGGTAGGTCATACACAAATATTTCAAATCGCTTCTGGATATACATTCCATTGATTGTGGATCCTCAAAGTATTGGGGGCAACTTATTTTTTCAAGAAAGTCTCTGACATAGCCTATCCATTTGTAATCCCTGATATTGTCCAATACCATGATGTCCTTAAAAATGGCACGATTAACCACACATTCTTCATTTGTCCAGACCCTATGCCAAAGAAGAACTGGCTGAATTCTAATAATGTCGGTGACATAAGATATTCCCAATTCAACATGGCATATCATTGTTGCAGTACTTTGGGGTACAGACAATATGTGACATAAAAACTTATTTTCCAGGATTTGAATTTGGGTGATGTTTGAATAACCCCATAATCCTGCCCCGTAGATGGCTACAGATATACAAGTTGCATTATAAACGGTTAAAATCTCTTTTATGGGTTTTTTACCTAATTTCTTCATAAAACATTTTAGGGCCATAATGGTCTTAGAGAATAACAGAGATCTGGCATGAATTGCTGTGGTCCATGAGCCGCTTTCATGAAACAGTATCCCTAGATAAGGGAAGGTGGGGGTCCTTTCTAAGGGATTGGAGTTCACAAAGATTTGCTTCACATGCTTGTTTGTTCTGGACCCGCAGTACATAGATAAAGTTTTGGAACAATTGATTCTCAAATCTAAGTCAAGCATAAAGGTGTTAAAGGCTGTAACCAAACTTTGTAAAGCCATTGGGGTTCGCGCCATTAGGACAGCATCATCGGCGTACATCAGTGCAGGGACAGGCCTACCTCTCACCATAGGCATGTCCCTGCCCTCCTGCACGAGATGCTTTTCCATTCCATTTATGTACAACAAAAATAGGAAGGGGGCTAAGACGCACCCTTGGCGCACACCCCGACCAATCCCAAATTGTCTACTGCACTCACCATTTTTCCCAAATCTGACACTGGCAGTGGCCCCAGGAAGTGCCAAAGGAAGCCGACCCTCCAGCAGACGCACTGAGAAAGACGCTGTCTTTTCTCCTGCCGAGAAATCCAGCTCCAGTGTTTCCAAGCTACCCTTGCAGGTTGTTGGGAAATCGAGTCTCGAGACCGACCTTCTCCATTCTAAACTAAGGTACGGAGCTGATTAGACCCTTAGAGTAATCTTGTGCAGATTCTTGGCAAAGAATACTACATTTTTGCTACACCTCACTTACTTACTCCCTCGTACTAAGCTTAGGTTAGGTACACCGGGGTAGGCGTATTTTAGAAGCACCAGTTGAGTACTTTTAGCCTCTGTTATTTATGTATGTATTTATATATGGTTAAGGAACCATACATTGCTCTTACAAGATTATTTTATTCTACTATTTACACTGTACGCATTATATTTTACAAACAGTTTTACTATTGTAGCAGTTCATTTCTTATGCTTGAGAAAGAAGATTGTTCAATAAAACCTTTTATTGAAAACGCCTGTCTTTCTACTTTCTCTGCACCTCTAGTGAAACGAAGCATGCACGATTGACTGAGTGAAATATCTATCTATTGTTTCCACGACTCTGAAGATACGTTTTATCTTGGGGAAACAAAGTTGTCATGTTTATGCGGTTGTCAGAGACGAATCCCTTCTTGTGAATTCAAGAAAGTTTCTAGTGACCTCTGAGCTAGCTGGCACACACAATTAAGTCTAGTATATTCGATAGAGACCTAGTCGACCTCAGTCCTACGTCTAATCTATAGGATATATTATTCCAATGCGCAGAGCCTATTGGGAATTTAGGAACTACACTACAGTATTGCCAATTAAGGGAATAATTGTACAGTTTTAGGGAAAGAGATCTGACACTGGGGACCTGGTTAGCAGGAACCCAGTGCACTTTGTCTCAAAATTGCATCAGATACCAGACTAAAAGTGGGTGACCATGTAAACCATATAACTTATAAGTATTTAGTTATGCAGCACAATATCCTTGGTGCAACAACATCAGCTGTTGCATGGCTAAACACTTGTAAGGTCCCAAAGGCGAGACCTATTGGCTATGCCAATGCCTGTTTAAATATGTTTTAAAAAGAGCTCTTTGATAGAGTACATTTTTTTTTAATATTTGTTACTTGCATTTTCTCACATCATGTAAAGGTTTTAATTAACTGTATATATGATCACTAAATTAACTCCAGTAAAAAATAACCCGGCACGAGGAGTCAGTGCAGCTCTCTATGGGGCAGAACTATGGGGTGTGCAGAACGTGGATCAGTTGACCCGTTCTGAAAATAAATTTCACAAAGATCTTATGGCCCTTTCTTACAGCACCCCAACTCTTCCTCTTCTTTTGGATATGGGCACTCGCCCTATTGGTGACCAAGTTAGGCTGCGCCCACTCCTTCTATGGGCTCGCATCTGGAGAGCCCCCGAATTGTCCAGCTATGCAGATGGCCTAAAAGAGATTCTTGCATCGCCTGGCTGGGCAAAGATTCAGTGGCTAAGGGAAGTTAAGTGCCTTCTAGTAGATCTAGGCCTTGAGGTCGACTGGATCATTAGATCTGCCCCGCCAAAGACAACTCTGAAAAAACTTTTTTGGTCCTGGGTGGTCGAGGGCAGAAAGAGTAATGTTAATTTATGCAGGGCATCTGCAGAATTTCTCTTGACAAAAGAGGTGCACTTCCGTGAGCCATACTTGGATCTTATCACAGTTCCCTGGGATAGGGCCCTCTATTTTAAATTCAGGGTAGGCGTTCTTCCTGTGGGAACTGTGACTGCCAATTGGAAGGTCCCGGCACAGACCTCCCCTTTTTGCCCTTGTTGTTTAGACAGATTAGAGACAGTTCCACATTTATTGTTTGAATGCCCGGCCTATGCAGTCCCCCGTAGCAGATGGCTGAAGCCACTATGTAGAGAATTTGGGACTAGGTCCCATAGGGAGGCCCTAAGAATTCTCAAAACGGACCCTCGCCCCCTGTTTGCTAGTGGTTTAGCTTGTGATGTATTCCTATAGGTTCTGAATCGATCCCCCTATTCCTGACCCTATTCTGGTTAGCAAACTAACAAGTTAACTAAGTAATCAGCCCATGAGGCAGAAAAACCCCATGATGCAGATACCGTTATCTGACGCAGTCACACTACGGCACAGGAACGTGTTATCTGATTAGGTCATAACGCTTGCGATCTAATTAGACAAGCGATATTCCTCCAGCCCCTGATAAGGCATACGGAGTTCTCATAACAAATCAAACCTATGACAACCTGGGCAAAACCCTGCGGCCATTGTTTTGATTTCACCGAGAACTTCAGCAAAAGAATGTGCTAACGAGCAAGTCGTATGACATCCTTATTGACGTATCTATGTCCATCCTTACGTCAATCTCGGCACCTTAAAGGTATAAATATTACCGATCTTGCCCTATGCAAACACACGCGTGGTGACGAGACGGAGCAGCCATACTTGCCGAAGCCCAGAAGCAGAGCAGACCCCGCTGGCAGCAGCCCCGCCTTTCTGACGCGCTGAGAACGAGAAGCTGCTTTCTCCTGCCGAGAAACCAAGCACCGGCGCTTCCGGGTAGCCCTCGCAGGCAGCCTGGAATATCGAGACCAGAGAAAGAGATACCATTCCTCATTCATCCTAACTTCCAGGTACAGAACTGAATAACCCCTCACAGAGAATTCTTAAGTTATTCACTTGGCAAAAACAAACTTAACTTAAACTGTAACTTTCTATTCTCGCCCTCGTATTAGACTTAGGTCAGGTACACGGGGTAGGCGTATCTAGAAACACCAGTTGAGTACGTTTAGTCAAATGTATATGTGTATGTAATATATTTTATTCATTTTAAACATCTTATGGCTTAGAAACCATATCAATGTTTTTACAGTATTATTTTATACTGCTGCTTTTAATGTATGCACTTTACTTAACTATAAGTATTGCAATAATATCGATCCATTTCTCTTGTATGAGAGAAGAGACTGATCAATAAATAACACCTTTTTATTGAACACGCCCGTCTCTTCCTTTTCTCTACAATCTGATGAGACTAAGAATGCACGTACTGACTAAAATAAATTGCCTTTTGTTCACACGACTCTCGAGATTTACTCTTGATTAGGGGAGAGCAAAGTTGTCATGTTCTATGGTTGTCAGAAACTAAATCCCTTCTTGTCTAATCAGGGAAGTTAATTCTTTCCTGAACATTCGAGAAAGTTTCTAGTGAACTCTGAGCTAAGCTGGCAAACCCAAAACTTTAAGTCTAATATCGACAGTAGTAGACCTAGTTAACGTCTGGTCTAGGCCTTTACTATTGTAGGTATTATTCCAATGCGCAGAGCCTATTGGGATGATAGGAGCTACACTACATGGCGCCCAATGCGTTTGGAAAGGGCGATAAAACTAACGTAAGACATTTGAGTAACTCAGTCGTGCTTTCTCACTCAGACCCCTTTTCCCACAATACTCCAAAGACGTCTGGAGTGGGTGAAAGGTAATATCCGCCAAACCTCGCAGGAGGAAACTCCTATGTATGGTACTTGGTTTAGTCAACGTTGAAGGATAAAAACAGTTCCAAAATATTGTGCATCTAATCTTTGTTTCCATAAGAAACCTGATCTGCAAACAAACAAAATAACCTTTTGGACAGTAAAATGTCAGACAATGAGGATGAAAGAGAGGCAGTTAGATTAGCAACTGAACTCGCAGCAGCTGATGCTACCATGCAGGCAGCGGACGAGGATATAATACTCATCCCGGTCATCAAAAGGAGATCTATAACTCTAAAACTTATAGAAAATGGACTGACACCTAGAGGTGGCACAGTCATATTCGTAATTGAGGCACACGAATATCGGCAGACAGAGGTATACTATTCATGGATACATTTTCCAGCAGCAAATGCTGTAACAAAGTACTTCCACTATTACAAAATAGAGGAACCTCCTAATGAGTACACTCCTTTCGAGGAGGTGGAAGTACCACTCAAATTTCAAGAGCATTTGCTCTTATTTGATGGCGCCCTAAAACATAACAATCACATCACCAGGCTCGGTCCTTTAGGAAGACCAGGAGCAACGTGGCCGGTCCTAGCCGGATACACACCACATCCAGACATCAATGGGATGTCTGCAGCAGAGCTGTTAACACAGCTAAAACAATTAATAAAAATACATAGACAATTAGTCCAGTATGTGATGCGGACTTCAACAATTCAGCCAGCGATTAAACTTCCACAGCTGACTCCTCACCAGGGGAACACAAATAAAATTACACCACAGAACATCCAATCCTGCCTAGGTAAAGTACCGGCTAAACGGGAACAAATACCATTCTGGTTGGCGCAGAAATTCACCCAAATAGAGGCGGTGTTTCCAGACACCACCCCGCTAGAAAAGCACAGGATTCTGACTATCTGTCTCCCAATGGGAATCGCACCACACATAGAGGACTGTGACACTTGGGGTACAGTCTTTGCTTCCATCTACACAAAAACGCACGGTGTTCCATCCATTTCGGTAATACCAGATGTGCTAAAACAAATTCAAGACGAGTACGGTCCAGAACCCGCTTTAACTCTAGGTATGAAATTACTAAAAGACTTCAAGCAGGTCTCGGCTATATTATTAGCCAACATAAAGGGAGAAGCAGCAAACGTGGCGATCCGCCAGAGGTTAAAAGAGACAGATATAGCAGACCAACCAGCTGAAATTGCCAGAATCATAGAAAAATCCTATGAGGAACTAGGTAGAGATAGTTTAGGTGGAATACCAGTAAAACCACAACTGATTGAAAGTCCTGAAAAAATATTTTTTAATAATAATTCGACATTACCAAAAAAGAACTGGGATGGAAACAAACAATCCAATCCTAAAGAAAAGAAATTCCAGTCCAGAGAAAAATCTCCGAACCAAAGACACAGGTCACCCCAGAGTGACCCCTCTGGGAAAAGATATAACCTTAGAAATAGGGATAATATAAAAAAGCCTGATAGATATCAAGACATTGATACACGTCCCTCTCAATCTTTTCAGACTTCCTCGCAGAAATCGGAAAGAAGAGGACGATCAGAACAAAGAGAAGAGCACGCCAAGTCCAAAGACAAGGAACCTGCTCAGCTAAAAAAGAAATTACAATTTCCAAAAAAGAAGGTAGCCAGTATCAAGGTAGTTAACAATGCCGAGAATACTGAGGACACAACTGAAAAACGGGGAATGGGCTCAGACAATGCTAGACAGCGCAGCAGAAGTGAGCATAGCTCGCAAAGTCCTTATGAATCATCTGGAGACAGTGGACACGAATGAATATCTTCAAGTGGAAACTGCGGACACCAGAGTTAGCAAACCTCACAAAATATACGAAATAACATTGCGTATAGAGGGGGATAAGACTAGAAAAATAAGGGGACTATTTTGGGATAATCTCTCCAAGGGCTATGATATCCTTCTAGCTGAAAAAGACTGGCCACCAGAGTTTGTCAGGGAGTGCCCTCATGGCGAAGAAGTAATTATGCCTGCCTTCTCAAATCATATCCCAATTCATAAAAAATACACACTTGCCAGAAAGTGGGCAGTAGCTCTAGCTCCTGCTTTATATAAAAATCACGTGGGATGGGATGAGGACTCTCCTCCTCACAAAATCCAGTTAAAATCACAACCAACTGCACAAAGGCAGTACCCAATTAAGCAAGAAGCTAAAAAACAGGTAAATAAAATACTAGATCAGCTAGAATACCAGGGGGTGATTGAAACTTGCACCTCACAAATGAACAACCCTTTGTTTCCGGTCTCCAAACCAGACAATTCATATCGTCTAGTTTTGGATTACCGACACCTTAACACATGTTGCAAAACTTTTGCAGTGCAAAATTCACACAGTGCTGCACTAATGAATAACATAGTGCGCAAAAAATACAAAACAACCTTAGACATCTCTAATGGATTCTTTTGTCAAAACATAGCACCAGAGAGCAGATATTTAACTGCGTTCTCAATAAATGGCACTCAAAAACAATTTTGTCGGTTAGCCCAGGGGTACAAGAACAGCCCGGGGGTATTCTCAGCGAGAGTAACAGAATTACTACAACTATATGATGATGAAGCATTATCTTATGTCGATGACATTTACTTAACAGATGATGACTTGGAGACTCACTTGAAGAGAGTGAACACCATAATACTTGGGTTCGCAGCAGAGGGTTACAAATTCAACTTTAAAAAATCCAGAATTGCCCATCTGACAGTCCTATTCTTAGGATATGAGTTATCAAGTATAGCCTGGCTGACAATTTTCTAGAACTATAAGAATTAAAAAATCTAGAAATGGAAAAAGCTTTCCCTCTGCCTATCGACATTCTGCCTTTACGACATTACGCCTGTGTAATTTATACAGACGGACATGCTCAACCCCCCGTTTGGGGAGAACAGGCATACAACCCAACATGTGGGATTACAAAAGAAGTGTGGCGCGGAGGTAAACTAAAACCTCTATTAACAAAAACACACTCAGTAGAAACTAATTCAGAACAACAGACTGAAATATTAGCATTGAAAATGGCGCTAGATAATGCGGATCGCGAATTCCCGACACTTATAGTGTCAGATTCATATTACTGCGTCAAATCATATAACAAGGATTTGCAGACATAGATTCAAAACGGTTACAAAGATGACACAGATGCACCAATAAAGCAGAAACTGCTCTGGGAACAAATAGCTCTTTTACAAAAAGAACTACCAAAGACTCACGTGACACACTCACTGAGTCATCAGCGTGATGGCGTTCACGTTGCAGGGAATTCATTGGCTGAAACAGCCACAGCGGCAGCAACTAAAACGGCTCCCGTAGTTCGAAAAAAGCGTACATTAAAATACATTGACGGTGAAACAGTGCTGGCGGTGAAAACGTCATCAAAAGGCGACTGCTCAGCGTTACCGATCAACTATCCACTCAATTATACATACATAATCGATGCAAACTCCGTCCCTTTTGCTCGAATCCCTGGAGTGGGGGGTAGATTGATTCCAAACATGGACAGGAGAAACTTGTTAATCGCAGACGCACATATGGGCGAGGGTCTCAGACACCTCAAACTAAAAGATTCTCTGGAAGAATTACAATCACGGTACTGGTGGCCAGGCATGAGCCTGCGTCACACCATGTTTGTAAAAAACTGCCCAAACTGCAACAGAGATCGCAGTGGGGAGAGAAACAGTTTAATACCTCGCCGTTTTGCTCCAGAAAAAATCAAGAGTAAAAAGGAATGGTTGCGATTAACATATACAGGCTAGTTTCCACTTATAATGTAGATCCTCAGCACTCGGCTGACGTTTGGACTGTTATACAAAGATTTGCGAGTCTAAATGGCATATACGCTAAGAGCATGCTACGTTTGACCATTGTTTTCACTCTAGCCCTCCAGCCTGAGGGGAAACATGACCAAATGAGCATAGCCCAGCGGGAATCTTCTCACTTCCTTCCTGAGGGTACGGGATGGTGTAAAGAAAAAACCAAGGCATAAAGCAATCTATAACAGAAAGGATATTAGGTTCGGGAGCTGGGTGGGTCAAACATCTAATAAGTGTCCAACGTAGTCTAAATAACTTGCCAAGAAATTCTCTGAAGGGATTCAGTCCGTACGAATTATTATTCGGAACTAGGATGTTGATCTCTGACATTGATAGTCAGACTTCAGTGGTGAAAGAAAAAAGCTTTGATATCAAAGACCGTTTGGCTATTTTGCAGGACTTAAACAAAACAAGAAAAGACCTGAGCAACATAAAGTTGAAACAACAGCCAACAACCACTGAAGAACCACCACCTGTCCCAGCAAGACCTGTCTGGATTCCAAAAGTCGGGGATCTAGTCAGGGAGAAGATCGCGGTAAAGAAGGAATTTGGGCCTTCTTACAGAAAAGCAGTTCCTGTCTTGTCTGTCAACGGGACAAGATCAGTTGTACTACCGCCACTTGCTGGAAAAAAGGAGAACCGAGTTGTATCCATCGACCTGGTAAAACCACAATCATGTGGCCGATAACAAACAGTAGGCCAAGTGGACTCCCAATAAGTAGCAGAACACCAAGGTTTGCTACCAGTACAGAGGTCCTAACGAAGAGGCTCATCACATTTGAAACGCCTACAGAAGAACAACAAGGACTATGCAACAATGCAATAGAACTCAGACCTCTGAAAACCCAAATAAAAACATTTAGCAGAGACACACCAATTTATAGTGAAGTACCAAGTGAACATGCAAGAAACAGAAATCCTGAAGCAATTGGAACAATTGACAGAACTGCATCCGGCTACTTCATAAACTTCGATGATTCCTCTGAAGGCTTCAGTGAATCAAAGACACAGCCATCATCAAAAACCTTTAAAGATAAAGCTAAAGAACTTTTGAAACAACTGAAAGAAACATATCTGATTTCCCCATGGATTGAATTTTGGGTGGGTTTTGGTGCATTTATCCTCATACTTTGGCTCATCATGGTACTAACTTTGGGACGCTTCATTGAGGGAAAATATGCTAAAAGGGACACAGCAAGTCAGAAAATCAACTTGATCCTCAAACCACACACATCTTCACACGTCGAGAAAAGAGAACTTTCTTCAGCCAACTTCACAGCCAATCCTATACCGGGTGGGGTAGCATGGGACAACACTGACTATGAAATTTATGGTCCGGTCGAAATCCTGAAATATCCACACCAAATTAAGATCTCCTTGAGTGACTTTGTAAAACCAAACTCATTTGCTGATGATTGGGACTTTGAAAGCATTAATAATATGATGTCTGACTTAGTAATGTCTGCTAAATTTACCAAACATGATTATTTGCAGGGTTCTACCAATTATGATAGTATGTACTGTTATAACCACTATGGTAACCATTTTCTACATAAATCTGCACAACCTAGAAATGTTTTAAATTATAATCAATGGGAACATTGTGCAACACCTCCAAAAGGAAGCTCAAGAACCGTTTACGACAAATACTCATATTTTTCAGGGTTTAACACAAGTAATGCTGAAACATTTTATTTTAAATTATCAAACAAGACAGGGACAAAAATCATGATAACCAACACAAAATTTATATATTCGGACTCATTTTTTGAAAAAATGAATACTTTTGGTTTTGATTATTGGGACAAAAATGTTGAATTGAAAAGTGTTTGGGGTACAAAAGATTGGCAAGTACAGGGTATAGAAGCTTTGTTTAGAGCCTGTATGATCCCAGAACAAATGATATTTTTAAATGACACTGTTCAACAAACCACCTGTCTTGGCCTAGCCAAAATCAAAGATTTAAATAAACCGTCTATTCCAAAGCCAACAATGTTTAGCAACACTTCTACAGATGAAGAGATAGACGTAAACCATATATTAAACCAAAACAGAACACATCCTGATTGGAAACAATGGTTGATCTGGCCCACAGATACTAATAACTGTCAAGACAGATTCCTGAACAAAACACAGGGGTTCAAAATGACCAGGCCAGACCCTAGATATCCCCAAAGACATCACCCAGGGATAATAACAACCTACAGTGTGGGCAAATTATGCCTTCAATGGCTACAAACTTCCACACTGGCAGAAATTAAGCAACACCTAACTTTACTTACTGATGGTGCTGACTTGCGTGATTTCATAATGGGACCACGCAAACAGCGTCAAAAACGTTTCATAGCAGCCTCTGTATATGCAGCATACAATGAGGCCTGGAAGGTTACTCAAATTGAGACAGCAGAGAGAATACGGGAAATTGACCGTATTAATTTGGAAAAATCACTTTCTGTAGTGGACAATGGGTTAATGACTCTGTCCTCCAGAATTTTTTCTTTGGACAGCATTGTGTCTTCAGCAATCAACATATTATCGCAGGACTTACTGTTGCTACAACACGGTCAGTCCCAATTGCGTTCTATTGTACAGCTTGGCTGGACGTTACAAAACCTGCGTTCAGGCTATGTGCCTTGGCGTTTAATCAACACAACGTCACTATTCCAAATCTTTAACCTTACTGATAGACAAATCAGTATGGCGCAAAGGGGTGCTGATTATACAATCTTGAGCATTGAAAAACTAGAAAGATTACCAGTGACAATGTCAGAACGACCTGTCAGTGAATGGATAATACATGGGATAATTAATATTCCAATCTCAACCTTCAGGTTTCAATACTGCCAAAAATATATACAGGCTGGCATGTACGAGAAATTGGGAAAGGGGTACATTAAAACAACATGGAACCTGCCCTATTCACATGCATGTGTCAGTAATAAAGGACAGAAAGTGTTTCTTAGTGGCAACAATTGTGCGATGTCACTAAGTGGCACACTTCTGTGTAACGGAATTAGTTTGCATGGAGCCTGTGAAGGGAATTCATACAACCTTTCATGTCACCAGCAAGGCGCACCTGCAACAGAAATAGAACCATTCTTTCAAAGACTCTATAATGGGAGTTACATTCTAATTGTAGATCGCAGATGTTGTAGTCTTATGCCCGGGACTCCTTATCTCGTAACTACGACTGCGAAGGTCAAGTGCTGTGGACGCTCATTGTTCCCCAGCTCCTTTCCAGACAGGGAGGCAAGGGCATGGCCCAATTTGAAAATTACTTCTATTCGAATAGATACTTTAAGCAGAATGAAAACAGTGCTTCTTCAGACGCCTACCAGGCTCTCGTCATCAAAAGAAACATGATCTACAAGTCGCAAGGACGACTGCAGAGATACATTCGTTGTTATCAACTAATTCCCCCATACATTTCGCAGAAATACTAAACGAAATCTTAAATATTTCTGATACCAATGGGGTCTCAAAGGTATTTAAGACAGTATTTTCGATGGCATTAACACCATTCAAAGCCATACTGGGTATTTTTCCAGATTTCGTCCATTCGATTTTTGGCGGACTTCCCCTGATCTTGGGACTAATTGCAGGAATACTATTCTTGGTCCTTATTTTTCGTTATGGCAACCCATGTCACAGACAAAACTCTTGCGACAAGGGAAGAAACAATCCTAGCCATTGGATACCGGGACCGGATATCAAAAATCCTGGGACTCTCCCGGCTTAGAGACCTGAACATGACTTGGTTTCTATCATTTCGACCAATGTGGCAAAGATGTGTTTTACCTGTATTAAGGTGTCTGCTATGCGGAGAAGAATGCGTGTTAGACACCTGTCTGACGCTACAATCGGATGCGCCAATGGATGCAGAAACATTGTTGAGCCCGATCAAGGTTCATGATTTGTGCTGCCCTCAAAGGCTACCAATCCTGATGACGGCATTCGTGGAAGCTTCACCACTACGATTGATGGGTAGTGAAGTTCAAGATGAAAGCAGCATCGATCAGGTACGACCTTCTGTCAGCAATGCGAATCAGAATGTCAATGGAGACAATCATGCGCACGAATGCATGATTACACCTATTTCCGAGTTAGTGGAACTTTCCCAGGAAGCTGTTGACAGCTTTTTCGAAAGCCTGAATGATATGATGTTCTCTCCAGAGCAGAAATAGAGACTTTTGAGCAAGCTCGCACACGGCGTTCCCTGAATTCGGCCTTCAACTTTAAAAATAAAGTCACATGAACAATTTTCCCTCCAGTTCACGGACAGCAAGTTTTTCAGCAGCCCCAAAATATTTTTGCATATTTTTCGGGACACTATCTTCTGCTTAAAGTAAGAAACTATTCTTAAAGAACTAAGAATTCTAAATTTTAGATAGCATATAGACATTAGCTGCCCGCTGGTATGTTCATAAATATTTTATTCTGTGATGGAATGGTCTCGAACTTTTTTTCTGTATTAAGAGCCATTTCATGTGTAATTTCTCATATACCAAATAAGCAATAATGTATACAAATGCGTGATTACTTTAGCATTATTCCATAGCTTGAGTGCATACAATACATATGACTGCAATTTTTCTGTATATTTGAAAATTTCAAAATGCATTTATGTATTTTGGGGTGGTAAGGTATACACTATACTCTATAGTATGTTGTACTATGTTATACTATGCATAGATTAGTAAATATGACCATAGTTAGCGTGGAGTGGGTGTGATGTATTCCTATAGGTTCTGAATCGATCCCCCTATTCCTGACCCTATTCTGGTTAGCAAACTAACAAGTTAACTAAGTAATCAGCCCATGAGGCAGAAAAACCCCATGATGCAGATACCGTTATCTGACGCAGTCACACTACGGCACAGGAACGTGTTATCTGATTAGGTCATAACGCTTGCGATCTAATTAGACAAGCGATATTCCTCCAGCCCCTGATAAGGCATACGGAGTTCTCATAACAAATCAAACCTATGACAACCTGGGCAAAACCCTGCGGCCATTGTTTTGATTTCACCGAGAACTTCAGCAAAAGAATGTGCTAACGAGCAAGTCGTATGACATCCTTATTGACGTATCTATGTCCATCCTTACGTCAATCTCGGCACCTTAAAGGTATAAATATTACCGATCTTGCCCTATGCAAACACACGCGTGGTGACGAGACGGAGCAGCCATACTTGCCGAAGCCCAGAAGCAGAGCAGACCCCGCTGGCAGCAGCCCCGCCTTTCTGACGCGCTGAGAACGAGAAGCTGCTTTCTCCTGCCGAGAAACCAAGCACCGGCGCTTCCGGGTAGCCCTCGCAGGCAGCCTGGAATATCGAGACCAGAGAAAGAGATACCATTCCTCATTCATCCTAACTTCCAGGTACAGGACTGAATAACCCCTCACAGAGAATTCTTAAGTTATTCACTTGGCAAAAACAAACTTAACTTAAACTGTAACTTTCTATTCCCGCCCTCGTATTAGACTTAGGTCAGGTACACGGGGTAGGCGTATCTAGAAACACCAGTTGAGTACGTTTAGTCAAATGTATATGTGTATGTAATATATTTTATTCATTTTAAACATCTTATGGCTTAGAAACCATATCAATGTTTTTACAGTATTATTTTATACTGCTGCTTTTAATGTATGCACTTTACTTAACTATAAGTATTGCAATAATATCGATCCATTTCTCTTGTATGAGAGAAGAGACTGATCAATAAATAACACCTTTTTATTGAACACGCCCGTCTCTTCCTTTTCTCTACAATCTGATGAGACTAAGAATGCACGTACTGACTGAGTAAAATAAATTGCCTTTTGTTCACACGACTCTCGAGATTTACTCTTGATTAGGGGAGAGCAAAGTTGTCATGTTCTATGGTTGTCAGAAACTAAATCCCTTCTTGTCTAATCAGGGAAGTTAATTCTTTCCTGAACATTCGAGAAAGTTTCTAGTGAACTCTGAGATAAGCTGGCAAACCCAAAACTTTAAGTCTAATATCGACAGTAGTAGACCTAGTTAACGTCTGGTCTAGGCCTTTACTATTGTAGGTATTATTCCAATGCGCAGAGCCTATTGGGATGATAGGAGCTACACTACAAGCTAAGTATTTAGGCTGAGCATGGCGCATTAGATCTAATAGACTTTCCTACCTTGTCTGAGTGTATTTTAGACTGTTAAATTGCGGTTACAAATGTAAATTGTTGCACAGAACTTATGTAATTTTAATGTTTGTTGTCTTTTACAGTTTTTAATGTATATGTATCGCTTTTTATGATATCAATTATATCGAAATAAAGCTACTACTACTACTACTACTACTACTACTACTACTACTAAAAATAACCCGGGGCAGATTACCTAGCCAATTAATAGGATTACCCAAAAAGAAGTCGTCCAGCAGCTGATTAGGCAAACCATAATGCAGCAAAATCCCAATAACCTAAATTACCAAATTCTGACAGGAAAAAGTACACGCCTGACTCAGCACTGATGAGAAAACCCTTTGGAAAGGTCTCCTGATTAAGCAACTTTGAGTCAGTTTCCCCAAACCAGTCTTCGGTAAAGATTCAAAGAGGCTGTGCTAAACAAGGGGGAAGAATCAATAACTACTATATCAAAAGTATGCATTCACGTAGCATGCAGCAGGCAACCATAGAAATGGCACATAGTACACTGCAGGGAGCAGTAGAGTCTGCCTACTACCTTCAACAACTATGAAGCGAAACCAACAAATACGCATTGAACAAAGAGCACTGCAGTCATGTTTGTGCAGGTGTTGGGGCAGAGAACAGCCTACATGGATCCAAGAGACAATAGTGTTACAGCATCCATAATTAGTCCTTCATTCTCCAGTAACAAAACAAGATGAAGCTGCACTGAGAGGTTGGGTCAAACCTCCTACAATACTTATCTGCCTTTCTGGTGCATCATTACTCTTTTTTTGTACCTATGTAAATGTGCATTGTTTTGATTTTGGAGAAGACGGTTTTGAGACAAGGCCTTTATAGCAACGACACAACTTGAAGTTTCTTTAACAATAAAGAACGTTATTACCAATCACAATTGAATATGCCAATGCACCTCATGGTTTTTTGAAGAACCTTTTAATAGCCATGCATCTCTGTGGTGCTCCAAACAAGCTTGCGGTGCAGAAACGGTGTGTTGTGTTAGCTTTTCAGACAAAAAAAAACAAATTGCTTAAACCGCTGCGCCGGTGGCTTGGATTTAACAACCAAATTCTGTTGCCCAGGTTGGTAGAAATTAGTCAGTAGGATGGCTAAGTGGGTTGCATACTAGTGCAGATGCTTTAGCTGTAACCTTCAAGTCAAGGTTACACATCCCCACAGGGAAAGGTATGGATTTTGCGAGCTCGATAAAATAGGGACAACTGGCTAGAATAACAGAACGAAAAAGTTTGTGAAGCGTCCTATATAAGCCTTTATTGGCTTTTCTGAAGCCTGCTCCTAGACCTCACCAAGCACATCATTCTAAAATAAAATAACTAAATAGCTGGCTACAATCTGCCCTCCTATGTAAGATTCTCCGAGGATGACCAAGGAAGCACTCCCAATCTCCTAGCTGAGCTCGTGCTGGCATCGGAAGACCTGGTGAGCAATGCCACTGACTGTTGGTGTTGGTTTATAGGTCCCTATGTGCGTCGGTTGCTGTCACATCCTGTTATTATGAAACGGAAAAAAGCAGAGTGTCCCGTTCAGCTCAAGGGATCCTAGAATGTTTTAAGCTAAATCAGTAAAGACATTAGGATAGAAAAAAACAGGCGTCCACTGAGAAGAAAAATGTAAACCGCGCGGCCTCACTAATTACAAACAGATGGCCCCTGCACGCCGCTGCTCGCTCCCGCAAGGTGGATGTCTCCACAAGCATGAGTGCTTGAAAAGAGCTGACCGATTTTTAAAGGTCATCACCTAGGGCAGTGCATGCGCGCTGCACTAGGCTCGACCTAAAGGAGGGTCACTTTCCTGTAGTCCCAAGCAGTCCTAATTGCGCTAAACTAATTTTTAGCTGTGTTGTAAAGTTTCCCTTGTTACCGTTCAATAGCATGTCTACTTCCACCTGACATTCATTTCCTCAGTTATCTTGTTCTAAACCTTACCTACTAGGTAACTGACACTCTCCCACTGATTAACTCTTATAGCTTTACTAACTACATTTCTTGTATTGTTATTATTAAAATGAGTTACATTATTTTTTCTCTTGTTTTGTAATTTTGATGAATTTCTTTCAGGCATTTGGCAGCACTATTGTAATTAACCCTGAAAAGGATAGGACCATGGTTCAAGAGCTGCTGGATTTCAAGGATAAGGTGGACCATGTTATTGATGTATGCTTCCTGAAGAATGAAAAATTTGTCAATGCTATGAAAGAAGCTTTTGAAACCTTCATTAACAAAAGACCAAATAAGCCTGCCGAATTGATTGGTAAAGTTTGTTTTAGCATTGTAGCTGCCATTATTCAAAATTATGTCATTTTTGTTCCACTGTTTGGATAGTATGAAACTTGCTATAAAATGTGCTCATTTCATCACTTTGTTTTTTAATATGGTGGTGCAAAGGAGTTGTCCTGTAGGCTTTTCCACTGGCTAAAGTGTGTTTGTAATCCTAGGGATTGCTTCATTTGTTTCAAATTTGATTCCTAAAACACCTACGTACGTTGCTTAATATATAAACCTATTCCTTTAAAGAAATTCATCAAAATAACATGTTCTCCAGAGCAGATTACACTGTTTTGTAATCACCATTTGCTTGCATGCATGTAATGCAACAAAATATAATGCAAGCTGCAAAGTTCAAATCCTGTACATTCCTGTGGTGTACTTCTCTTTCAGAGTCCTCATTTTTGAATATCCTCCAAATGTGATACTGAATCCACATCATATCTCTTAACATTAGCTTCGTAGCAGTTGTGGTGCAAGCATCATTCCAGCGGTGTCTTTGTTCGTCTACTAGATTTGTCAAAGTTGTACTGTATGCGCTTCAGATACTGACTCAGAATTCCTTCTTTTTGCTGTGCAATTATATTATTTTGAAGCCGTGTACAGAATGTTCTTGTTAGAATTCTTCTCTCCTTTAGTGTGTGTGACTTCACTGCTCAGTCAGAAAGTGTTTCTAGTGTAGAAAACAGATATCCATTTTTGACCCCCACAGTTTTTGGTGCCTCTGGCTCCAGGACAATACTGGACACCATATTTGACACGCCTGCTCTTATGTACACAGTGGCAAGGCAACATTTTCAAAAAATGTTCTTCTATTTTTTTTCTTAATTCTATCCAAATAGCCAAGTTACAAATTTTTTAAAATGAAAATTAGAGGACAATGTAGATTTTAGATATGTAGAACACCTAATCACATATATACACATTGCAACTGACAGCACTTTAAAAAAAAATGTAGAATGCTGTCAGCCTTCCATTGTGCGGTGCAATAGTTTTGCAATAGTTTTTTGGAATCCTCAAACACTGCTGCGTTTATATTTTGTCTAGAAACTACATATTCGAGGCATGTTTAGCTGTAGATAGACATGCTGTGCATGCTTGGGCCTTGAAGTCAACTCACCCACTTGCTATAGCGAATCAGATTTTGTCAGGGCGCACTAATGTTTAAGGCTTACTGGCCCAGTCTGGCAAGAGAGGTGTCTTGAAACAGTATTTAAATAGCCTGTAAATTAACTGTGTACACATTTTCAAAATATACTTCAGTAATTAGGAATGCATATTTTGTGATCTGGCTTTACAGCGCAACATGGGCATTACTAGAGAAGGGCTTTGACTCCACCCACATGTTGTGAGGCATGAGTACATGTATTGATTGGGTAGAAGTTGTGTGCTTCCTTCAAAAAGTCCCTGCACTCCACACAGCTGTAATAATTATTTTTATTTATCTGCTGCCTGAGATTGACATTTTATGCGAACGCAAATTGTAATGCTTATAAACGGTCTTAGCTAACTAGATTATTTATCGTGTTTTTCTCTGGCAGCAGCACAGATGAGGAACGTATACCATTTCATATGTTGTTGAATTTGTGTGTGTTTTATTGTGATTGGGTCAGAGGGTGAATGCAAGAATGAGTCAGTGGATGAATGGGTAGGAGTGCAAAGATGAGGAACAGAGTACTTGTACGATGACCTATTTAGTGCCTTAACCCTAGCCCATCACTGACACAAGGCACTTTTATTCAGAAGGCAGACTTATTTGCTTTGCCAATGCTCGTTTAACTTTGAAGTGTTGATGGAAACAAAGATTTGAATATGTTCAAAACAAATGAGAACACTACTTGGGGGATTTCGAAATAATAAATATTTGCGGAAACGTGATTTTCACACGTTATTGCATGTACGCTATATAATTTTATGAGTAAAACTGCATATCAGTGCTCGGTTTGTGGCCATTTCAATGGGAACGTGCTGACTGTGACTGTGCGCTACCACATCATGCTTTAGTAATATATTTATTGAAAGTGAGAAACATTTCTGCCCCTGCCCTGTGGATAATGCTCTTTGTGAACTAATTGGCAAGTTAGAGGTCATGTGTATCCTTATGTGGGCTAGATTATACTCAGCGCACAAGTTTAGTCTATTAAATCAAAATGTTTTTGCACTGCAGATATGCTCAACTCACATATTTGAAGGTATTCTCATATGTGATAATTGAAGTATAAGGACACTCGGTGAAATAAAATATTTGCTACGGCTCACCCAATCCGAGACAAGCTGATGGGTGAAGCGCATTGCCTTTCGGTCGATTAGATTATTTAAGCCACACCACTTGTGCAAGTCTAGTAAAAAATTTGATGTTTCGCAGCCTGCTTCCTGCCATCTAGTGTTGGACTTGAATGAGTGCAAGTTGTTTTGCTTCAAATTCGTTACGAAGTACGGTGATTGCA